>NC_037668.1:146025233-146118003 GCF_003255815.1 Theropithecus gelada
CAAACTATCACAAGAACAGAAAACCAAACACCGCATGTTCTCACTCACAGGTGGGAACTGAACAATGAGATCACTTGGACTCAGGAAGGGGAACATCACACACCGGGGCCTATCATGGGGAGGGGGGAGGGGGGAGGGATTGCATTGGGATTTATACCTGATGCAAATGACGAGTTGATGGGTGCAGCAGACCAACATGGCACAAGTATACATATGTAACAAACCTGCACGTTATGCACATGTACCCTACAACTTAAAGTATAATAATAATAAATAAATTAAAAAAAAAAAAAGAACCAAACAGAACTCTTGTAACTAAATAATTCTATGAGTAAAATAAAAACACAATTAAGAGCTTCAACAGCAGACTAGATCAAGCAGAAGAAAGTGTCTGAACTTGAAGACATGTCTTTTAAGATAACCCAGTCAGATGGAAAAAAAAAAAAGTGGGGGAAGAGGGTAAAGAAAAAGAATGAAGAAAGCCTATGGTACATATAGAATACCATTAATATGGAAGACCATTAACACCACTAAACAAATGAATATTCACATTGTGGGAATTTCAGAAGGAGAAGAGATAACAAAAGGTACAGGAAATGTATTTAAAACTGATAAATTTAGCAAAATTGCAGGATGCAAAATCAGTACACAAAAATCAGTAGTGTTTCTACACACCAATACAAACAAGTTGAAAAATAAGGAAAGCAACTCCAATTACAGTAGCTACAAAAATACCTAGAAATAAATTTAACCAAAAAAGTGAACGATATCTACTATGAAAACTGCAAAACATTGATGAAAGAAATTGAAGAGGATACAAACAAATGAAAAGACATCCCATGTTCATGAATTGTTAAAATGACCATATTACTCAAAGAGATCTATATATTTAATGCAATCCCTATCAAAATACCAATTACATTCTTCACAGAAGTAGAAAAAGCAATCCTAAAATTTGTATGGAGCTACAAAACACCCTGAGTAGGTAAAGCAATCCTGAGCAAAAAGAACAAAACTGAAGGCATTACACTACTAACTTCGAATATACTATACAGCTATAGTAATCAACACCGCAAAATATTGGTGTAAAAACAGACACATAGACAAATGGAACAGAATAGAGACATCAGAAATAAATCCATGTATTTATAGCCAACTGAGTTTTGACAAAGGTGCCAAAAACACATATTGGGGGAAAGGACAACCTCTGCAGTAAAAGGTGCTGAGAAAATTGGATATTCATATGCAGAAGAATAAAACTAGATGCCTATCTATCTCCCACCATATATAAAAATCAACTCAAAATGGATTAAATATTTAAATATAAGATCTGAAGCTATAAAATTACTAGAAGAAAACAGGGGAAATGCTCTAGGGCATTGGTATAGGCAAAGATTTTATGGGTAAGACTTCAAGAGCATATATAACAAGTGGAATTGTATCAAACTAAAAAGCTTCTGCACAGTAAACAATCAACAGAGTAAAGAGACAACCTGTAGAATGGGAGGAAATATTTGCAAACTATTAATCCAACATGGAATCAGTATTCAGAATGCACACGAAACTCAATAGCAAAATAAATAAATAATCTGATTAAAAAATGGGCAAAGTATCTGAATAGACATTTCACCAAAGAAGACACACAAATGGCTATTCAGATCCTTTATCCACTTTTATGATAGAGATGATTAGAATATCTCTAATCATCAGGGAAATGCAAATCAAAACCACAATGAAATGTTCTCTCACCCCAGTTAGAATGACTGTAATTAAAAAGACAAAAATAAACCAGGCATGGTGGCTCATGCCTGTAATCCCAGCACTTTGGGAGGCCGAGGTGGGCGGATCACGAGGTCAGGAGATGGAGACCATCCTGGCTGACACGGTGAAAGCCCGTCTCTACTAAAAAATACAAAAAAAATTAGCTAGGCGTGGTGGTGGGGCCTGTAGTCCCAGCGACTCAGAGGCTGAGGCAGGAGAATGGCGTGAACCCGGGAGGCGGAGCTTGCAGTGAGCCGAGATCGCGACTCTGCACTCCAGGCTGGGCGACAGAGCGAGACTCTGCCTCAAAAAAAAAAAGACAAAAAATAACAAATGCTGGCAAGGATGTGGAGAAAAGGGAACTTTTATGCACTTTTGTTGGGAATGTAAATTAGTACAGCCATTATTAAAAACAGTGTGGCGTTTCCTCAAAAAACTGAAAATACAATTATCTTATCCAGATATTCCACTACTGGATATTTATCGAAAGGAAAAAAAATACATACATTGAAGAGATAGCTGCACCTTTCTGTTTACTGCAGCACTAGTCACAATAACCTAGCTGTGAAATCGGCTGAATGCCTATCAACAGATGAATGAATAAAGAAAAAAATGTGGCACGTATACACAATAGAATACTATGCGACCTAAAAAAAAGAATAAAATTCTGTCATTCATGGCAACGTCAATGAGCCTTATGTTATGTGAAATAAGTCAGGTACAGAAAGATAAATACCACATATTCTCACTTCTAGGAGGATGCCGAAAATTGAGCTCATAGAAGTAGAAAGTAAAATTGTGGTTACTAGAGGCTACAAAGGGTAGAGGGTAGGGAAGGATAGGGAAAGGTTGGTTATACCAAATACAAAATTACAACTAGATAAGAAGAATAATTTCTAGTATTCTAGAGTGCTGTAGGGTGAATACAGTTAACAATAATTTATTGCTATGTTCAAATATCTTGAAGAGAGGATTTTGACTCTTCTTAGCACAAAGAAATCAGAAACATTTGAAGTGCTAGATATGCTAATTACCCTGCTTTGACCGTTACACATTGAAAACATGTTCAAAATATCACTCTGTACCCCATAAATACATACAATTATTATGTGGAAATTAAAAATGAAAAGAAAGCAAAAGAAAAAAGTGATAATAAATGTGTTGATAGATTTGATCTTTAAATTGAGTTACTGTCAGAAATACAGATTGGGAAAAAAAAAGGATAGGTTTCACAGAGACAGGAAGTAGATTCGTGGTTGACTGGGGCTGGAGGGCAGAGAGGTTGAAAGAGGGGGAGGGATGGGGGAAAGGGGAATGACTACTAATGGGTACAGATTTTTTTGTGGGGGGAGGGTATGCTGAAAATGTTCTAAAATTAGATTGTGGTGATGGTTGCACAACTCTGTAAATATATTAAGTCACCACACTATACACTTTAAGTGGGTGAATTTTATAGTGTGTGAATTACATCTCAATGAAGCTGTTTTTAAAACATCTTAAAAAAATGATAGCTTTTCTTGCCAAGAAGAAACAAAGAAACATCAGATCTTAGAGCACCTCCAGGACACTTTTGTTCATTCTTCTCCTAGTTATAAAATATTCAGTCTTAGAATGTGATACTTCCCTGGCTGTACTGGAACCAGATGGTCTTAAAACACAGAAAGCATGGTATTCTATCTCTTTTGAGCATCGTTGCTCATTTCTCATGGCTTTTCTCTATTTTCTCTGATCGTGGATACCTAGGCTGTGCCTATTTTCATGGTTGGTCTCATTCCTTTTGCTGAGGTCTTCACTTTGACAACCAAGAACTTTTAGGATTAGAAGAACCATTCGCTAAAACAGCTTCAGGTTTATGTGGTTTCCATTGCTTCTTGTCTTTAAAGAAGTACCCAATCCCGTGACTCCCAATAGCTTGCCAGATATATACAGATTTCTCATCTAAAGCCCCTCACACTGTTGCAATGTCACCATAGTGCATGGCTCCTTAACGAAAAAATTAAATTTTGGTGACCTTGGCATCATCTCTCAAGTTATGACAAGCAGCACATTATCCTTCAAGTTAAAAAACCAACCAAACAAAAAACTGGTTAATTGGGACAAAATATTTGATTAAATTTGTTTTCATCAAATTTAAATTCAAGCAAATTGGCTGAATGAATTGGCCAGTTATTAGTTCAGTCAAATCCTGTCAAACTGGTTGGGCTTATAAACACAGCCATGGGCTATCAAGGTTACACCATCACTTACAACTGCCAAAAAAGAGAGCTGTGCTCCCACTGTTTCAAAAATGTCCCATTTCAACACTTTTCCTTTATCGCTAATCATTTGGCTGTGCTGAAAGTCACCACACCATCAAGTAAACTTCAATATTTGGCTACCAATCACAGAGTTGTAGAAATATTACTAGCAAATGGACTATTATCACTTTCCATAATTAGAGTAATAGAAAACAGACATCTAAAAGTCATCTCTTTGATTGTCAACTTATGCTTGTCGTCTACTTTGACCTTAGGAAGAAAATATCATCCTGTCTATGGTGGTATTGGCTTGTCTATTTGTTGAAAGGACTGAAATTTGTTATGAACACACAATTTGGATTTATCATTTACTCCAAGCCACTCCTAAAAGAGACTTTCTAATCCACTCAACATTTCCAAAAAAAAAAAAAAAAAAAGATAACTTGCTATCATTGTCCTTGTCCGTTATCAATCCAAAAGATGATATATTTGGAAAAGATGTTAAATATCACTCCAAGTATCTTTGTCTTGTTTTGCAGAAGCATAGAATTACTGTAAACATTATAGAAAGTTAGCACTTTCATCTCCTTTAATGCATCAGTTTTCAACTTGGTCTGCACCTTGGAATGATCTGGGAAATTTTTTAAAAATGCAAATCTTGGCTAGACGCGGTGGCTCACGCCTGTAATTCCAGCACTTTGGGAGGCCGAGGCAGGCAGATCACGAGGTCAGGGGTTTGAGACCTGCCTGACCAGCGTGATGAAACCCCGTCTCTACTAAAAATACAAAAATTAGCTGGGTGTGGTGGCGCGTGCCTGTAATCCCAGCTACTCAAGAGGCTGAGGCAGGAGAATTGTTTGAACCTGGGAGGCGGAGGTTGCAGTGAGCCGAGATTGCACCACTGCGCTCCAGCCTGGGTGACAGAGGTCCCCCCCGCAAAAAAAAGTCTCTGGCTTTCCAACCCAGAAATGTGATTTTATTGGTCTGAGTGTGGCGTGGGCATTAGAAGTTTTAAGAGCTCCCCAGGTGATTCTAATGTTTAGCAATCTTTGGGAATCAATGATCTAGTATAACCCAGTGTTTCTTAAATCTTAATGTGCATATGGATCACCTGGAGGGCTTGTTAAAACGTAGACTGCTGGTCTGCATTCCTAGAGATTCTGATTCTCTGGATCTGAGGTAAGACTCATGAATTTGCTTTTCATACCAGTGTTCTCGTGATGCTGATTGTGCTCACATTTTGATTAGCACTGGGGTGGCCCATCAGTTCTCTCTCTCCTGCATATGGAGCAGGCAAAGAACATTGAAAAGACGTGAACGGTCAAATGTACTCACCTGAATCTTTTAAAAGACAAGCCAAATTATATAAAGGAATGAGTCAGAAGCTTTGGATTTTATTGCAAGGGGTGCCAAACCAGTAAACAAACCCTTGCCAAACCAGGAAACAACCTCCTGAAATCTTATGGGATTATTTTAATTACTGGAATGTCAACACAAAGCTTAATTTATGTAGGAAGAAAACTGGGAAAGAGCAAAAACAGAAACTCTGATCACATAGACTAAATCTTCACATTGGATTTGCAATCCAATGATAGCTAGAAACAGAGCAAGGAAATAAGGACAAAATTATGAAGGATGTAAAAAGAAGGAAAGTTTTGTTATATAACTACATTTGAATTTTGTTCAAACCACATTTGAATTTGTCTATCCACACTAGGGCTTTGGAGCTAGAAAGACTTCAGTTTGATTTTTCTTCTGAAATTATTTGTTTTGTGACCTGATGGAGTGACCAACCATCTTAGTTTGTCTAAGGCATTCCCAGTTTTAGCACTGAAAATCCTGCATCCTGGAAAATCCCTCAATTCCTTGCAAGCTGAGATGACTGGCTCACCCTAAAATAGGCAAGTAATTTAACGCCCCGGTAGCTCCTTCTCTTCACCTATATAATGTAGACAATGATACTTACCTGGAAGAACTGTTAAGAGGATTAAAAGCAACAAAGTATCAAGCCCCCAGCACATACCTGGCTCATAGGAGAAACTGAAAAATACTGGCTTCAAATAATAACTTTTTCCTGGCTATGAAATTTTGGAATGGGAGGCTCCTTAAACCAAAAACTATGCTGACATTTTAGAATGTATCTAATTTGGTCTGATGGACTATTTGATGATAAGGAAGGACAGTTTTCTACACCACAGGAGAGTTCCAAACATTTGCTAGTAAATTCTTAAAGTCTTCTGGTGATTGAATAAGGTATGCTATGAAACAAACATTTAAGTTTGTAGGCGTTTGCTGATAAACTTATGCACGCATCTGTCTCCTTGAAGAAATCTCAGTAAGAGAATGCAGACTTCAGGCAGATATCCTGTGGGCATGCTTGTTCACATTATAAGGATCCTTTCTTTCAGCTATCAAGTTTCCTAGTAGCTTCTTTCTGCATCAGTGGAAATGCTCTATACCTGTGCTGTCCGATATCCTAGCTACTAGCCACATGCAGCTCTTGAGCCTTTGAATGTAGCTATGGAAACTAGGGATAAGATTTTCAATTTTATTTAATTTTAGTAAATTTACATTTGGATTGCCTTCCTGTATCCTAGTGGCTGTATTGGAGGGAGAGGGGCTCCAGTGTATTTGTTAGCTGTTAGAATTGATGATTAATAGAGAAGCTAAGAAAAATGGAGGAGGAAACACTGATAATGATATCTTAATTAGAACAGAGGATTGAGCTGTTTCCAAAATTAAGTAATTCAGGAGACAAGTAAGGATTTATTGAACAGAAGGACAGTTAGTGAACAACTTTTCAGAATGGTTGTCATGTCACCCAGGAGCTTGGGTAAAGGACATCGAGGAGAGGCTGGAAGTCATGGAATCTTGAGTTTCACTTGTAATTCTGGCCTGCCCTAACCTGCTGAGTATCCCTGCATAAGTCACTTACCCGTACTGGGCCATTTTTCTCTAAGATCCTTTAAAACCCCTAATATCTTTTGAAAGGAGAGTACTTGCACATTGTAACTATATTTCCCCGCCCTGGTAGGCATATCTAAAAGTCATTCTGATTCTAGCATTTTTGAACTAGTAAGGAAGGAGAGAAACTTATTGTGAGAAAAAAAAAAAACAACTTTTCTCTGGAAAGAATCTGAGTTAACATAATTCAAATTCATAGATACTCAGTCTTTACCTAGTATGAACACAGACCCATACAAGATGGCTAAAATAAATTCTCTGTTCTTTCATCACTTATAACCTGGTTGAGGAGGCAGGTAAGACAACTCAATAGGATCCAAGACAGAATGAAATAAATATGCAATGTGTATATGATTTGGGGTGAGGCCACAAAGGGAAGGTCTTTTGTCACAGAGATATCCACAGGGTGGGTGGCATTTGGCCACTTGAGCCTTGAAAGAGAGACTGATGCCTTCAACAGGCAGAGAAGACGAGGAATCAGGTTTGACTAAACTGTTTGGAGTTTAAAGACACAGAGTACTTGTGCATGGTATAGTCAGTTTTATTTTTTATCTTGCTGAAACAATTCAAATTTGATATTACTAGAGAATGAATAGAATCTTCACTTTTGTTCATTATTTACAGGCTCATTTCCTTTCCTTTTGATAATTTTAGCACATTTCTGATGATAATTATAAACTTCCATTGTCTTCCCAAATGTACCTCTTTTAGAAGGGCATTCTAGGTGAGGGAGCATTGTGAGAAAATACCGGGAGATATGACTGATGATTTCTACCAGGTACTCATTATGATGCAATCACTCAACAAAACAATTTTGAGGACCTGTGGTGTAGGCTATAATAGGATTCTACCTGCATTTGATCTTGCAACCCTAAGTCAGCTGCTAATTAGACTGCATATTTATCTTTTTCTCCTCCTAAGTGCCTATTAACACTCAGCTGCCCACACAAAAAAAAGCCTATGCAAACAGCTTCTACCAAGGCTCCTGTCCCTTCTGGTGGCTTTCCAGACCTCCCTCACACAATTTTCTTAATTATATCTTCCACCATCCCCAGCTGTACCCCTGGAGCAGCTGCCACTAATCCTAAATAAATATTTCCTGTTCTCCTTAGAAACAATTAAACTTAGCCTTTACCAAACCTTTGGCATCTGAGGCTCACATTGGTGGTGGTGAAGCAGTTGCTTTTTGTCCTTGTAAACTAAACAGAGACTAATTCTATTCTTAAAGTCCTTTTTCTTGAAGCAGAATTGCCTCTGCTGATGTGTCTCTAACCTTTTGGTTATGCACACTGAATTGATAGCTTAGAAAATACCTCACAGCAGCTTTCTGCCCTCCAAGCTACGTGGAAACACAGACAGAGGTTGTGGGCCTGGGGCTGATTGAGGCTCATGCAGAGCCTGACTTTTCTCTGCAGCAGTGGATGCTGATGGTCAGAAGCATTGGTTCCCAAACTTGGCTGCCTTTGGGAGTAACCTAGAGAGTTTTAAAAATGCTGATGCTTGGGCCTACTCCAAGAAATCTGATTTAATTGCTCATGGAGGTGACCATGGGCATTGGGATAGTTAAAAAGCTCCCCCAGGTGACTAGCCTAAATGAACTTCCTTCACACACCTCCTGGCTGTCTGTCTAGGCTCATTTTTACCCTGTTTTGGTTCCCTCTGATTGTCAGTAAGGCCAAGACAGAAGAGATCAGTATTCAGACCTTCTTTGATGGCCTAGATCTGCTTTTAACTGCAGGTCTAGCCCAGGGAAGAGAATATCTAGCTGGTATATTCCCCCTTGCCCAGAGTCAGACCTCTACTTTCCTTTGCTTAATCACTCTCCAATTAGCACTTCCTAAGAATTTTCTCCAGAACCTACAAAGAACTCAAACAAATTTACAAGAAAAAAACAAACAACCCCATCAAAAAGTGGGCAAAGGATATGAACAGACAGTTCTCAAAAGAAGACATTCATACAGCCAACAGACACATGAAAAAATGCTCATCATCACTGGCCATCAGAGAAATGCAAATCAAAACCACAATGAGATACCATCTCACACCAGTTAGAATGGCGATCATTAAAAAGTCAGGAAACAACAGGTGCTGGAGAGGATGTGGAGAAATAGGAACACTTTTACACTGTTGGTGGGATTGTAAACTAGTTCAACCATTATGGAAAACAGTATGGCAATTCCTCAAGGATCTAGAACTAGATGTACCATATGACCCAGCCATCCCATTACTGGGTATATACCCAAAGGATTATAAATCATGCTGCTATAAAGACACATGCACACATATGTTTATTGCAGCACTATTCACAATAGCACAGACTTGGAATCAACCCAAATGTCCATCAGTGACAGACTGGATTAAGAAAATGTGGCACATATACACCATGGAATACTATGCAGCTATAAAAAAGGATGAGTTTGTGTCCTTTGTAGGGACATGGATGCAGCTGGAAACCATCATTCTTAGCAAACTATCACAAGAACAGAAAACCAAACACCGCATGTTCTCACTCACAGGTGGGAACTGAACAATGAGATCACTTGGACTCAGGAAGGGGAACATCACACACCGGGGTCTATCATGGGGAGGGGGGAGGAGGGAGGGATTGCATTGGGAGTTATACCTGATGTAAATGACGAGTTGATGGGTGCTGACAAGTTGATGGGTGCAGCACAGCAACATGGCACAAGTATACATATGTAACAAACCTGCACGTTATGCACATGTACCCTAGAACTTAAAGTATAATAATAATAAAAAATAAATTAAAAAAAAAGCACATTTAGTTCAAAGGGACTCCCATGATGATAGAACAGGCAACATTTCCATAGTTCCACATGCAGTTGCCAGCATTTGACCCCGGGGAAGTCTTTAGGAGAGGGTGCTCTTTGGCAGGCAGTATCATGTCTCTGCAGGCCATGCTGAGCTACGGCATTGCCTGCAGAACTAATATGCCTTCAGGTGGCCCATCAGAGCCTTTTCTCTGCAACCTTTCAGTCCCTCCTCTGAGGCCTCACTTGCTGTGCATTGAGACTAACTTTTAGGGATGCCTTTACTTTGTCCATTATCAATATGAAAACAGCAGATCCAGTGATAGATGTAAGTTTGTCCTGTGGCTCAGCACTGAGAGCCTGGCTTCAGGTAGTCC
Source organism: Theropithecus gelada (assembly GCF_003255815.1). Classification (NCBI taxonomy): domain Eukaryota; kingdom Metazoa; phylum Chordata; class Mammalia; order Primates; family Cercopithecidae; genus Theropithecus; species Theropithecus gelada. The sequence goes on from NC_037668.1 coordinate 146,035,344, forward strand.
TGGGCAGTCTTTGTTCCACCACTTCTTAGAGCCTGCCAAGCCAGCCTTTGGAAAGTCTCCTAGAAGAGTGAGAAATCAAATGGTTACAGAGTGGCAATTCCCTGAAAGGCAGCTCATCCATCATTTTGACTTCATTCCATTTACAATAAGCACATTCAATTTTCCCTTTAATTAAGAACTTGAAAAGCACACGATCAGGCAGAAATACAGCCCAATGTGAGTTCTGGGTAAAATCTATGTGTCCTTGACAACAACAGCAATCTGAGTGTTTAGTTTTTCCTAGTGTTTCTGCATGTAAAGCAAGAGTTTCAGGAACTACAGGTGGTAACTGTTGAACCTAATGGTTCTCCAATTCTCCTGGAGTCCGAGCTATCAGTCAGTCAACAACATTTATTCAGCCTACACTTATTACTGAGCTGCAGAAAGCTTCAAGGTAAGTCAATTACACGTGCATTAAGGTGCACCATGATTCCTTCCAGCTAATGTGAGTGGGTGTGTATGTGTGTGTGTGTGTGTGTGTTCTCCCTTAAACATGTATGAAGTGATCCAGTAAACTTCATGCATGCTCTAATTCAGCTAACAGCTATTGAGCTCCTACTAATGTAGTTTACTGCTCGATTTTGAAGGAGTTGCAGAAATAAACAAGACAGACGTTGTACCCACAGACCTTACACTACAGCGAAACAAGGGAAAGGGAAGAAAAGGAAAGTTTAATGGAAGTGTAGTACCTGTCATGCAATGTTCTGGGCAGCTTACATTCTTTAGTTCATTTAAATCACACAGTAGCCCTTTGAAGTAGATATTTTTCACGCACTCCTTTCTTCCAATTGACTAAGAGGTGAGTAAGTTAACTAAGGGTACACAGTTCATAAGCAGTGCAAATGGGTCCAACTTCCTCTCTTCCCTTAGCACTCCAACGCTTCTCCAGGAGCATCCAAAGACAGAAAGGTAGGGCATGAAGAGGAGGGAGGTGTTTATCCTAGTTTCAGGAATTATGGGAGGCTTTTTCTAGATCAGGGACCCCAAACTCTTTTTAACTCTTAGTAATTGTTGATTGCATATCCCTAGAAGTGACTAATACAAAACCTGTGGGGTCTTACCAAGGAGAGAGGAAAAGAACAAAGGTAGGCAAGGGGGAATAAGAGATGTGAGTTACAGCATGTTAAAGTCTGGCTGGCAGCAGCTGCCACTCGTGCACTTTAGCTACTCTTCTGAGAAGTTACTTCATTTACAAGTGGGTTTTCCCCCCTTGCTCACTAAAACCAGCTCTTAATCTTTAGATCAGTTTACCAAACACTCTAATGATAAGGCTGATGATGAAACCTCTTTCCTGAGTACTCTGAAGGAGCTTGGAGAATGTTTTGGATGCCCCTTTTAAGATCTTTGAAGACAGCACCTCAGAATTCCCCACTCGGAGGGCTCCCCATTGTGCCTTCAGGAGCTCACAGAAATATCCCAGGGCAAAGAAGCACAGGGGGTTTCTGGAAATGAACTCACTACTTTCTATTATGGCCATGAAAAACGCAGAACCTCTTCTTTGCTTTATGTTTGTTTGTTTGTTTTGGTTTGGAATAGAAAAGTGTTTTTGTGATCCTTGGTGCAGGTTAAAAATAAATATATTTTTTTCATTCATTCACTTTCAAGGGCAGTTTCCATTTATAATGAACCAAGAAGCTCTACACCCTTTAATTTAATTGCCCTTTTCTCCTCCATATTTCTTAGAGCCAAAGCCAAAGCCCTCACAATGGCCTACTTATTCAACATGATTTGTACCTTCTTCCCACCCCTTGCAGCATCATGCCATGACTTTTACTGACTTCATCTTTTATAACTTTCTTCTTTTTCATCCAGGCACATCCTGTTTCATTTCTGTTCCATGCATATACTAGGCAGGCTCCTGCCTCAGGGCCTTTGCACTAGCTGTTTCCTCTCCTGAAATGTTTCTGCTCCAAAAACCCATATGACTCCTTCAGTTCCCCTTACCATTCTCAGCAGAGGCATTCTCTGTCACTCTATTTAAAATGGCAACCTCCTTCCTTCCCATTCTCCTTCCAGACTTTGGTTTTCAAGAGTATTTATTACTTTCTAATAAACTAATTTACCTACTTTAAAAAAAACTTAAACCCCAGTAAAATGTAAGCCCCGTGAAAGAAAAGCCATGAACATAGTACTCATGGCTGGGTGTCCAATATAGTTCCAGACAAATAGGGAGTGTTCAATGAATTTTTAAAAAAAATTCCATAATGAACATTTAACATAGAGCCAGATCACCCCAGTAGCAAGGAGTATACCTACTTTTCAGGTCTTGTTTCTTTTATTTATTTTTCTTTTCTCCACATTCATTCTTTATTTCTCCTGTGAATTGTCTGTTTCTGCTATTTGCCCATTTCTACTTATTTACTTACTTATTTAGTTGACAAATAAGAATTATATATACTTATTGCATACAACAGGATGTTTTGAAATATGTATACATTGTGGAATGGCTAAATCAAGCGAATTAACATATGCATCACCTCACTTATCTATTTGTGATGAGAACACTTAAAATCTACTCTCCTTGCAATTCTCAAGTTGTACAATACATTGCTATTAACTATAATATACTCACCATGTTGTACAATAGATTTCTTGAACTTATTTCTCCTGTTTAACTGAAACTTTGTGACCTTTGATTAACATCTCTCTAATTGCCTTCCTCTCACAGACACTCAGCCTCTGGCAACCACCATTCTGCTTGCTGCTTCTATGAGTTTAACTTTTTTAGATTCCACATATAAGTGTGATCATGTAGTTTGTATCTTTCTGTGTCTGGATTATTTAATGTAACATAATGTCCTCCAGGTTCATCCATGGTGTCACAAATGACAGGCCTTCCTTTTTTTTTTTTTTTTTTTTTAAGGTTGAATAGTATTCTATTGTGTTTATATACCACATTTTAAAAATCCATTCATCCATTGATGAGCATTTAGGTTGATTTCATATCTTAGCTATTGTGAGTAATGTTGCAGTGAACACGGGAGTGTAGATATTTTTTCAATATACTGATTTTCCTTTGGATTATATATCTAGGAGTGGGATTACTAAATCATATGATATTTCTCTTTTTAATTTTTGAGGAAGCTTTATACTGTTTTCGGTAATGGCTGTATAATTTACATTCCCAACAGTGTGCAGAGTTCCCTTTTACCCACATCCTCTGTAACACTTGTTATCTTTCCTCTTTCTGATAATAGTCATTCTAACAGGTATGAGGTGATAGCTCATTGTGGTTTTAATTTGCATGTCCCTGATGATTAGTGATGTTGAGCATTTTAAAATATACTCATATGGCCATTTGTATATAATTTTTTGAAATATGTTTATTCAGATACTTTGCCCGTTTTTTAATGGGATTATTTATTTTGTTACTATAGAGTCATATGAGTTCCTAATATATTTTGGATATTAATCCCTTATCCAGATGTATGGTTTGCAAATATTTTCCCATTCCATAGGTTGTCTCTTCATTTTGTTGATAGTTTAATTTGCTGTGCAGAAGCTTTTTTCCTTCCTTCCTTCCTTCCTTCCTTCCTTCCTTCCTTCCTTCCTTCNGTGCAGAAGCTTCCTTCCTTCCTTCCTTCCTTCCTTCCTTCCTTCCTTCCTTCCTTCCTTCCTTCCTTCCCCTCTCTCCGTCACCCAGGCTGTAATGCAATGGTATAATCACAGTTCACTGCAACCTCAACCTCCCCAAATCCTAGGATTATAGGCATGAGCCACCATACCCAGACTGCAGATGGTTTTTGGTTTAATGTAATTCCATTTGTTTATTTTTATTTTTAGTATCTATGCATTGGGGGTTATAGGGATACTTAGAGAAAAGGGTGATTCTAGAACTTGGTAGGAAATATACAAGATGAGCCTGAACTATCTTGTAGTGCCAGAAACCCCAAACCCAACCAACTAACCCGTCAACCAACCAATCAAACAAACAAAATCCCCAAAATCCCTACATTGATGGGGAGTATGTTAAAAGGACAGAAAGGCCAACTCAAAGAGTTCCCAATAGCCAAAGCTGGAACATTTTGCGCAAAAATAAATAAATAAGAGTGTTGAATTATAATGCAAAGTATGAAATAAATATCGATGCGTCCATACTGATATAAGTAAATGTGTGAATAAACACGTAAACAAGAGAGAAGAGACAAATCTCCCTTGCAGAAGAATTTCAAATAAATTATGTAGATATTCTGCCTTTACAGGAGGGCATACTTCTTTACTCCTTAAGTGTGGGCCACGCATTGTACCTTTCCTTCCAAAGAATACACTATGGAAAGGGTCAGGGAATGGAGAGTAACTTTACAGTGGAGGAAGCTGACAAACACTACCTCAGCCTGGTGTTCGAAGTCAGCATCAACAGTCATAAATCATGACAATAGTATGTACCCTTGGTACAATGTGATAAAAATGGCACTTTACCTCTGTGGTCTTCTTTTCTAAAACCCATAACTCAGGTTTAATTATGAGAAAAACATCAGACAAATCCCAGTTGAGACATGTTCTATTAAATACTCAACCGTTACTCCTCAAAACTGTCAAAGTCCTCAAAAATAAGGAAAGTCTGAGAAACTGTCACAGCCAAGAGAAGCCTGTGGAGACATGACAACTAAATGCAACATGGTATCTTGGATAGATCCTGGAAAAGAAATAGACATTAGGGAAAGAAAAATGAAGGAAATCTGATATGGACTTTCGATAATAATAATGTATCAATATTGGCTCATTAATTATAAGAAATATACCCTACTAATGTAAGCTATTAATAATAGAAGAAATTGGATGTGGGATATATGAAAACTCTCTTTACTATCTTTACAATTTTTCTGTAAATCTAAAACTATTCTCTAAAAAATGTCTATTTAAAAAATAGAGCCAAGTCCAAATTAGTTAGGAAGCCAGAAACCATTATTATATCTTGAATATGTCAGTTCCAATTGGAAATGAGCCAGCTTTCTGAGAATGATCACACTGACAGCTATATTAATCTCCTGATACCAGCAATAGCAGAACTCCTTTTAAATTTAGAAACGAAGTAAATGGCCATTTTTCCCTTCACTACCTTTTTCTTTGGTCTTGATATTATAGCCTTAAGGCACTCTTTAATAGCACACTTATTTTCCAAAGAATGTGATAATTAATAATTCTGCATCTTATTTCTTAAACTTGCTACCAACTTCCATTTTTTCAATAACTTTAATTATTAATTTATTCTAAAACAGTTCTTTTTCTCTTGGTCATAAAATCAGAGATTTGTCCTATCTCAATGTTCTAAAAGGGTAGGTTGCTTCTAATGTGACCCATAATCTATACTTATCTATAATTTTTTTCTAGCACATTTCAAGTAAATAGTCCATCATTTCTCCATAGGTGAAGTTTGTTCCTTTAGAGAATAATAATACAGTGATATGGAATTTCGTAGTTTTGCTAAAAAGTTCACATTTTCATTTGGAATAAAATTCATGAATTAAAAAACAGAATTTAATACAAATTAATGGTTAGTTTGTTATGTTTTAGATGCTGAACAAAGTCCCATCCAAAAAAAAATTATTTGGCTTTGGTTCCCTAGCAAGTGGCTGTGACTCAGTTGTTCTCCTTTGATCTTCTACCCTTAGTACTGTACTTTGTTTTGCATGGGGTGGAGGGGGAGAGGTTTAACAACATTGGCTTCCGTCTGCCTGAATCGTTTTTAACCATCTATTTTAACTACACCTGAGAAAGGCAACCTTGGGCTTGTTTGACTTTTCCAGGATATGTAAATATTGAAAAATAAAAATGATGGAATCCAGGTACAGAACCCTGCTTGTGTTCCACACCTGCACACTCATCAACTATGCAACTCTAGTCAGGGCACTTCTTGAAACCTTGGTTTCTGTGTTCTTTTCTTTTCTTTTCTTTTTTTCCTTACCTTTTCCCTTTTCCCTTTTCCCTTTTCCCTTTTCCCTTTCCCTTTTCCTTTCCTTTCCTTTCCTTTTTTTTTCTTTTCCTTTCTTTCCTTTCTTTTTGAGACAGGGCCTTGCTCTGTCACCCAGGCTGAGTACAGTGGCATGGTCTTGGCTCATTGCAGCCTCCACCTCCCAGACTCAAGCAATCCTCTCACCTCAGCCTCCCACGTAGCTACTACAGGCATGCACCACCACACCCAGCTAACTTTTTGTATTTTTTGTACAGAGGTTTTTACCATGTTGCCCAGGCTGGTCTCAAACTCCTAGACTTAAGCCACAGGAGGCCACCCATTTTGGCTTCTCAAAGTGCTGGGGGTTACAGGTATGAGCTACTGCACTTGGCTGAAACCTTGGTTTCTTAACCTGCAAAATGCCAACTTTACTAACTTTTACTTGCCCAACTTCCATGTTTGGTTGGGAGGAACAAATAAGATAAAAGATGTAAAATTGTATATAACTATAAAGCACAAAATAAAGGTAAATAATTATAATTAGAAATATTTTCAGTTATTAACACATGACCTTGTCTTGCAGTTTTTAAAATGATAGCTTTTGGATAATTTTTAGAATTATTATTTCTAACTGGTTTAGAACACTTATATCTGTTGTGCCCAGGCTTTTATTATATCTTTTCTTTCACTTCTGGCCCCTCTCAGACTGGCAGCCTCTCAGAAGATATCTTTATCTTTATCTCCTCAAATTTCTCCTATCAGTTCCTTCCATTCTGTTGGCAGGCTAAGAAAATTTGTTTCTGGGTTTAGACACTGATGTTACCTTTCTGCAGTTCAGCTTCCTCATTAGTTATTGTAGAGTCAATAAGTGGATTTTCTTCAATGGATTTCCAGGTTCATCATGCCCTCTGGGCTGATTGTGGGGTTCCTGCTGATGGTGAGCCCAGTTTTCGACCACCTCACGGTGCCACGGCCTGGACTTGTGAATGTTGAGGCAGTGCTGGCCCAAGGAGGCCATTTTGATGACTGCGAGTGAACAAAATCTAGACAAACTCTTGATCAGATCCTCTCTTTTTTTTTGTCAGGCTTGAATTGGCTTGATCAGCAAGAACATACTGTAAAAACATGATGGAATTAAGGTAAAGGGAACTTCCCGTTTTCCTACTTCTCCCTGGTTGTGTCACTGTGAGTACAGCCTGTAAGGTTGATCAGGCAGGGGTGACTCAGGCATCTGCGCTTTGCCCTTGTGGAGACAACATGGCTTGTCAGTCCCACTCAGCATCATTAGAAAGAGGGTTGACCTCTGGTAACTTTGCTGTGAAACCTCCTATTAGTGTCACCTGATAAGAATTCACAGAACAGTAGTTCTCAGAAGACATGTCAATAACTGTCCATCAAAGTGAGACTCATGCATGACAGCCAAGCTTCAGAGACGAAGGTGGATCAGGAAGTCACTGTTACCATAAGGAAAGGAAGAAGGAAAGGCAAATTAACATTTTCTGAATGTGTGATGTGTACCAAACACTCACATAGGTCCTCCCAGCCTGTTATATGTTTGGGTTGTATTCAGCATCTCAGCACTCAATTATACATTATCTTGTTTGGTTCTTTGATTTATCTCATGGGGTGTTTGACTACCCACCCACAGAAAGACAGGGATGGGTTATTATTTTTAAGCTGCAACTCTTTTGTTTTCCTTGTAGGACTCTGTGGCGACAAGGCACATGAACCTGCAGTAGGAACTTAGCAAGCTCCAAGGACAAGGGGAAGGACACATGACTGTTGCCTAGGTGAAGTTCAGGACTTGGAACATATAGAGCATGTTTATGTTACTATCCAGGCAGGAGGACCTCAAAGAGTTGTTGCTTCCTTTTATGAAGCTGTCAATAGTAGTAGAAATCTCCGGAGCATTCAGGAAAGGCTTCTACAGGGAAGACATTTAAAATCTTGGCTTCTTTAGCCATATTTGCCATGTTTGGGATAGAAATGAGAACTCTTTTTCATTGTGTTCTTTTGAAGCTTCTATTGTTCTGGAGAATGAGAAACTAGGAGTTTTATTTCCTATCCCTCCATGGTGTAGTGACCCATGTCTGCTCAATTTTTAGTTTCCAAAATATTTCCATTTTGACACAGTCAGAGGGCACCAATGTAGCTACTTTTAGATTTTCTTGAGGTGACGAGTCTCAGTGACATGCATCCATACCTGTGTGCGATTTGTGTTACATGTATGTTTAATTTATTTCTCTGGAAAACTCTACGCTGGCCCAACTAGGTACCATAAATCTATTCCAAAATGTCATAGTTTGGGTTAAATTCAGGGCTATTAGACTCTAAGGACTGTGCTAGATCAATTAGACTTTCTATTCATTCCTTCTGTACCAACCCAATCAGAAGTGCATTGTGATTTTAAAATGTACTCTGTTTTTCAATATTCTCCTGGTCCCCTGGCTACATCGTTGGTGCTCTGGGGAGCAATAGTGAGCAGTAATGACTAACATTAACCTTCTGGGCAGTAACTAACTGGGAAGAACATGGGGAAATCTATGAAGGTTCATTTCAAGCAGGATGAGACCCAAAGATACCTGGAAAAGAACTTTCAGAAACATTTCTGAATTGAATTGCAAAGCTCAGTATTGACCAAGCCAAAATCCATTTTAACTTGGAGATTGTCAAAGCACGCAATAGCCAAAAGGTGGCACTCCTTATCCACTGTTCATTTTGTTCCAAAGTAAGGTCATCTCCACGTGTTTTTCTGTTCCTTCTATTAGTTGTTTCATAATAAAATATTAGACTCTCATCTTCTCCTGGTAAAACATAGCAATAAAACAGACCTCATTCTCTGGATTGATATTTGTTTTGATATATACCAGTTCTTATCCCTCTGGATGGACAATGTATAAGATAAACTGTATTTTCAGTAGGGTTTGGCTTATAGTTCTGTGTCCATCTATAGACTATGCCATATAAACAAACACCTTTACTGTAACATCATCTCTGACCAGATCCAAAGTTTTAATTTGTCTCTAGAGTTTGCCTCTCTCAATTTCATAAACTGTGAAAACACAGCTGGAGCAATTTACAGACTGTGGAAAAACTCTTGAGTATTTTTGCTGAGGTACTAATTCAAGGATCATGCTTTGTTATTTCCTGTTTCATTGTTGTTTGTAAAACTAGTTAATGGGCAATGGACTGTTTCAAATTTGCCTAGTCCCTCAGTGCTGTTGCTTGCACCTCCTGTCAGGGCATAGCATGAATTGGGTGCAAGCGTGACAGCAAAATGGCATTGATTTGAGCAGACACACATCACTGAGAATGAAATCACAGCAACATTTGGAAAGAGCTAGGCTTGTACTCTTTGAGCTACGTGAATGTGGTCCCTGAGGCTTTTAAAAAATCAAATCCTACTCTGTTATAATTTCCCACCAACCCAGAATATTTTTGAGATATACTTTCAGGATCAGCACTGTCAAGTAAGGGAAAGTCTTGACTGTCTCCTGGCTATTGGTTCTTAGAAACAAAGACATAAAACATGATGGAGAGAAAATGCCAGCACTGAGTAAAGATATAAAGCAAGAAGATTAACTTCACTGATGCCCCACTAACCTACAATTTGGAAATCTAGAAACCTCCGTCATTTAGAAAACAAACATAAAATCGTACATAAGTTAAAAGAGTTTCTGAGCAGCATAGAAAATTGTTATAAAGTGCAAGCACCTTTCTCTACAGGAATAAAGCTTCTAGGAGTTTTGTGACTTTAATGCCTGATATAATACAAGATAAGTGCTCAATAAATATTTGTGGAATGAATGGATGATGAGTAGAGAGAAGCAGAACCTGAGAGAAACAAGCTTACTGAGCCTGATGTTGGGAAGGGACCATCTAGTGTCGGGAAAAATTGCTTTACACTCCCCAATGCTGTCTCTGAAGGCATCATAACTGTAGCACAATTAAATGATTGAGGTTTTCCCTGTAAACTTGAAATGCTGCTAAAACATGAAATTATATTTAGAGTGCCCTGGTCCTTGAAATGTATGTAATAAAATGGTTAAGATTAAAACAACTCATGCTGTTAAAAGGACATGTTTGAACTGCTTACTTTGAACAGCCACTGCTTGCCAAGAACTGAACTAGACTCTAGCATAGAATGGTAAACAAGTTATCTGAAGTGTTGCCTTAGATTGCATATTTTATATCTTTATGATACTAAATACGACATTAGTACATTGTATTATATACATATGAAGAACAAAGGTACTTGAACACAGCAGATCTAAAATACTTACAGCTCTAGATCAAGTCCTCAGTAAAGTAGTGATCAGTGGAAAACATTCAGTACTACAGTGAGACTTATTTATCAAATGGATTTTCCTATATCGACAAACTGTGATGCAGCTTTCTTAGCGGATGATAGATTAGATGAAGAAATCAGGTAAAGTGCTGAGAAGCTACAGCTTTCATCTCTTACCAGAACAGAATTGCATTATAAAAATTACCTTATTTGTCAGATAGCTCATGGACCCACCCAATATTCTGGCTTCTAGTACTCTCTAGGTTGGGGTGGAAAAGCTCGTGTTTGATGTGCAGAGGATAAAGGGCCACCGTTTGGAGTAGAGAATTGAGATGAATTTAGTCCCGCTTACCCAAAACGTTTTTTCACCATGCTTTGGGAAATGTCTCTGGGAAGGTTCGGCTGGTGTAGGTTTGAACTCAAGTTTAGTAATTTGTTTTACCTCTCTAAACACTTTAAAGCGTTTGTTTACCTCTTGCGTAGAAATGAGACATCAACCATTGTTCCTATTTAATTCTTCAACATGCTCAGCCATCAATTCCCAGTCATCTTGGTGAGATTCTTACCACTCTTGTAGTGTTCCTTATTATTTCCTTTGTATTTCAGGGATAAAGTCACTTAAAGAGTTTGCATATTCAACTTCAGCCCACACAAAATCACAGAGCAGGACTGGGACACTGGGACGTCCACTGCTGGCGCCCAACTCTTCCATCACTCTGCAGAGCCTATACATTTGCTAACTCTAATTTCACATTGCTCTAAACTAGCAAATGCTCTATAATGCATTGGACTGGCATTTTAAATGTGGATTGTTTTCATCTTTATAGGCTGATAAGTTTTCAGAACACTCTCTTTAAGTGGAAAAGTCTGGGTCTCTCCAACATCAATTCATTCTAGTATTACAGAAACTGAAGAAGCGGTTGCCTATCTAAGTTTTTCACTTTCCAGTAAGTTTTTGTAGTGATTGTAAGACCTAGCCTAATTTCAGGACAACTCTGATATGCAAAAGATGGTGTTATTAGTGTTATTCCTGCATGGCAGCTCTGGTTCACTCCTCATTTCCAGCCGTTCCAACTCAGTGAGATTCAAGAAAGAAATGCCCCTATTCATGCCACCAAACTAAACTCATGAGTATGACTTATTTTGTCTCTACAAAGATTTTTTTTCCTTTTCCATTGACAACCCTAGATTCAGGCAAACACAAAGGTCACTCTGACTTCTATTTTGAACTTATATACTGCCCCAAAAGATTAATGAAGTGCCAAAGCCAAGCCAAGTGAATCCTAAGCCAAACATAGTTAACAAAGCAAGTCTGCTTCCAAGAAAATTTACGTATGGGTTTGAAAAACTAAAAAGAAAATTATTACTGGATAACCTATTATATTAGTGAGATTTTATTGGTGGAGACAATTAAGAGTCAACTATATGTATTTTTGTGAGCCACTCATCTGTCCACACTGTCCAGATTGTTTTTAAAACTATGGAAATTTCCATCCAGGGTATACTTTCCCTGTTTGCTTCCATCAACATTTCTCTGCTCAAATAGTTCCTTTTGTGGTTCAATTTTTCCATCTTTTTAATATAGTGGGTTGAGCCCAGCTGTAATTGTGCATGGTTATATACTGACAACCCACATAAACAAACATCAACAAACACAGTCCTTTGATAGGGTGATGTCATCACAATGAGAGTTTCAAAAGCAAATACAAGTGGGCAACTTGGACACCTGTGTCAGCTCTTCTTAGTCCTCCCTCCCCTTGCCCTTGATGATGAAAGAATTATCTTTACTGAAGTTGGAATGCTCTGTTGACACCAGCTCCCCTAGCACCAACCCTGGAAGATCAATTTCACGTCAAATTGTTTAGATTGATACTGAGACCACCTGGGCATCAGCTGTCAGGAAACTCAGGGCTTTGCTTAAACAGCAGGCAGCTATCAAAATAGGAGAGTAAAAGAGAGAGAGAAAGAGAAAAAGAGAGAGAGAAAAGAGAGAGGCTATCAGACTTAATACTGGCACATATTGAAGAGCTACAGAACTCTCCCAGGTCTGGTAATGTTGCTGCTACCATTTGTCAGGTGTACAATCGACCTGAGAATAGGGATAATGGGATCTTTGTAGGATCCTGAATCAACATTCTAAACAATTCAACCACTGTTCGCAGGTTAGAGCCATACCTCCCTGACCCTTCTCCCCTCTCTTCTCAAAGAAACCACTACTCCTCCCACCTCCCGGGAGCATTACATCAATGGGTACATTCACTTTTCCTCAATATGACAGCTGGTTAAGTGACACCATGAGATTCCCTCCTTAATAGCTCATGTATAGAAACAGCTGTTAGAATGATTTCTCATGTTGTTCAACCTTGTTTCCAGCATCGGAAGATTTAGGGTTTGGATTTTGTGCATGTTTGGAGAGACTTCCCTCTTTTGTTTTAAAATTTTTTAATGTTATTAAGAAAAAGTGAATGTGTTTTATGGTTTAAAAAATGAGGGGAGGATAATTTGCTTTTGAGATTTATAAAATAATCTTTTTAACCATTTTCATTTCGGTATTGAAAATGGCATATATCACATGTGCCTTCGTAATAACAGACAGAGAGGAAAATTTGGGCTCAGCTGTGATGAGCTGGTTTGTGACTGGAGATGTCCCAGCGCCCTCAGTCTTGCTGCAGCCCTCCTCTCCAGCCCGTACTCTCCCCGGCTCCGTCTCCCTTTGCCTTTGCTTCTCACAAGCCCCTTGTCTCTTTTTAAAAACCACCAAGCCAGATCCACAACTCCCCTGAAAGAATTTGTTTTCCTCTCTATTAGCACCAGGAAGAAAATGGAAGTAACTCAAAGAGCAGTGTCAAATAAATAAGTAAAAATCTACCTTGTTGCTCACTAAAGCCAGTAGACTCTCATGGTGGAAGTCCAGGGATGTGATTATGGATTTGCAAAGGTGAAAAATCAGAACTATTGGACTGACAAATGAACTGTAGGAACCAAAATCATGGGTTTCTTTAGTTGTTCTGTGTATAGCTCAGAACGAATTTCCCAGAGACTTATTGGAAAACGTCTTTATTATAAAGTTTTTCGGACATCAAGAAGAACAGAAAAATGTCTTTCTTGACAGGGCTTAATTTCCAGAACACACTTACTTTTTGCTTCCCTTTAGGTTGCAATTCTGTCTCTTGCAAAGGGTACTAATTTTCTCAGTAGGAGAAACTGTGATGTAGATGTTTAACCATGCTATCTTCCCAGTTACTTCCATGATGCATGAAACAGTGATAAGGAGGAAAGGTAATTGAAGTTTTTCCTTGTACATTTAAACATCATTGATGAACAAATATTAACTTCAGAATATACTTCATTGACTTGAATTCTCACCAAGGCACAAATTAGATCTATCTAAGAGAAGAAAGAAAAGTTGGAAGTACTGGATCTCATAAAATGTGCTGTGTATATGTACAACATTTTCCTGAGCCCAGCACTGTATCAGTTTGGGGACATATACAGTAATATGAAGTTTTTGTGGTCTTAATTATTGCATCATGAAAGGATTCTTTGGCTCAGATCTGGGAGGCCCCAAAACAGTCCATCTTCACTGGAGAATTTACAGCAGTGCCTAGTAGCAAATTTAAATTCATTCATATAGGATTTGGTCCATATAGCCAAGTAGATCCTTCTAATGGAGCCACATTGTTAAATGTGCAAATTAACAACCTGATGCTGAGTCTAGAAATAGAATAGGTAAGAAAATTAATTCTGTAATATATCCACATGCTCACTTCATCTACACAATTGTTGAATGCTGACCGTATTTAGTTAACGATGCGGAAAAATTGCCTTGAGAACTAGAGATCTAATTTTTCTTTTGTCTTGTGGTAAGCCCCCAGTTCTTTAGTATGAAATGTATGGGATTCATTTCTTTCTTTTTTCTTTTTTTCAGGTGTTAGTTGTCTCGTCAGAAGGGGGACCCAAAATACTGTAGTTCCCTAGGTATTTGCTCACCATTCTCTGATGCGCAAAAGGAAAGGGAGTGAGGGAGAGGGAGATGGAAAGGGAAAAGGAGAGAGATTAGTTTATTATTTAGATCCTTGGGAATCCCTTAGTGGTTTATTTGTTGTGCAGAGCCAGGAAACCAATCCATTCAAAACTTTCTCCTTGCTGGCAGATTTTTCAAAGCTGACGTTTCTCTGCTGACTGTGCACGTCCTCTTATCGTGTGTTTGGTTTTTCAATATCTAGCCATTTCACAAAGAAAAGGACATTTATTTTCAATTAATAAACCACCCTGCAGTTACCCTTTGTTCATAGCCATGGAAATGCTTCTGTGTGTGCAGACGACAGCTTACACATTAAACAACTCTTTCTATCAGCTTCCCAAGCTGTCCCAGTTCCTGGCTATGTTTTCCAGGTTGCCTTCTTCCTGGCACGTTATGCCTGCTTACTGGCAGATCTGCAGAGAAACACCCACATGGCCGTGGGCACATCACATTTCATGTTCATTTACAAACTGATAATTAATGTCTTTTATTCACCCAATGCCTTGAGAAGATTTTCATCATTGGTATCTGTAAATTAGGTGACTTACTTTCAGTAGACCTAATGTCTTCCCCTAGAAAGCATAATTATGCTTTGAAAAAAGCCATTCACTGATTTTAGTGAAATGAGTTGTTATTTTTGAAAACAGTTAGTGCTCTAATTCTCTTGTTATGGCAATCTGTGTTTGGAACTCCAGGACTGTGTGGATGCAGAATGAATTGTAAGATCCTGAGAGCAGCACTGGCTCTTTCTCATGTCTGTATTTTCATATTGAACACAGATTTGAGAAAATTATGGCCTATGATGTCGATGCGCAGATATAGGTGTAAATAAAGAGATGACCTAGAGAAGCATATTTAAGCTGGGCTGCAGTGATCCAGAGAAAATGTATGTCAGCTGGGCGCAGTGGCTCACGCCTGTAATCCCAGCACTCTACTGAGGTGGGTGGATCATGAGGTCAGGAGTTCGAGACCAGCCTGGTCAAGCTGGTGAAACTCTGTCTCTACTAAAAAATACAAAAATTAGTCGGGTGTGGTGGCGGGCGCCTGTAATCCCAGTTACTCAGGAGGCTGAGGCAGGAGAATTGCTTGAACCCAGGAGGCGGAGTTTGCAGTGAGCCAAGATAGTGCCACTGCACTCTAGCCTGGGCGACAGAGCAAGACTCCGTCTCAAAAAAAAAAAAAAAAAAAAAAAAAAAGAATATATATGTCATTCTCACTATTCCTTCTGCTGCTTCCTTTAAGTTTTTCCCATTCATTCTAACTCAGCAAGCCAAAATACAACATTCTTTCATTTCTATTGTCCTGAGAAAAATGGTTAAAGGACTGAACTAAGATTAGAACACATATAAAAATCAACCTTGATGCTTACAAAAATAAAGCAAGACTCTAATTCTGAAATCTCTGCCAGTGTGAATATAGTGGATGCTACTTGTTTGAGTTAAATATCAAATTTTCCTCCAGGCTGTTCACAGTTCCTTTCTCCAAAATACTTTGTGGGAGGTGGAGATTTTCCCAGCACAACTGTTCCAACAACATTCTCAACAGAAACAATCCATGATCATTATACAAAGTTCACCAAATACAGAAATGTACAAATATGAAAATGAAAATTGCCATATCCCAACCATTCGTGAATCACTGAAACATTGTATTGCATGTCATTCCAGTTTTATTCTGTAGATGAATGTGACTACCAATCCATCCATCCTTTACTATTTATCCTAACTAGCATACTACGCACAGGTTTTTTTTAGCTTAATTTATTTCCCTAAGCAATATATACATTTGCCTCATCATTTCGATGACTCTGTAGTATTCCAGTATATTCCTACATCATCATTAACTTAATTATAATTATTACTCATAATTAACTAATTCCCTATAATTAACCAATCCCCAATCAACTGATCTGGATGGTTTCCAACATTAATATATTTTTAATACTTGTTTAAAATATTGAGGATAAGGCTGGACAACAAAAGCAGGAATAGAAAAAATTACTTTGTCTGAATCAGAGCCTCAGATTCATTTATAATTTGATGGGATGTTGTCTTAGTCTGTTCTCACGCTGCTAATAAAGACATACCCGAGACTGGGTAATTTATAAAGGAAAAAGGTTTAACTGACTCATGGTTTCACATTGCTGGGGAGGCCTCACAGTCATGGCGGAAGGTGAATGGAGAGCGAAGTCATGTCTTACATGGTGGCAGGCAAGAGTGCTATTGCAGAAAAACTCCCATTTATAAAACCATTAGATGTAGGGAGACTTATTCAGGACCATGAGAACAGTATGGGGGAAACTGCCATAATGATTCAATTATTTCCACCTGGCCCTGCCCTTGACACCTGGGGATTATTAAAATTCATGGAGAGTTTTGGATGAGGACACAGCCAAACCATATCAGATGTTTATATACTAAAACTTAAATATTATACTAGTTTAAAACTTATGAAGTTCTTCCATACAAGTTGGTAGACTTATTGTATATAAATTAGGGATTATAGACAAACCATATCTATTACCTAGATATTAAGTACCTTTATTAAAATACAGGTATAACATTTATAAATGATATCATAAGGAACAAAGGGGCTAAGTGATACTGTCCCAGTTACACAGTGAATATTTTGGAAAAACAAGCTAGAAATCATAGTCTCAGAGCCTACATCTATGTTCAGACACTCAGAAATCCACTTGAAGGGGTTGAAGTCTATGATTGCCATTAAGATTCATTTTGGGGTCTAGCGATCTATTTTTCAATGTTCTGTATTTGATGTTTTTCAAATTGCAAATGGCAGGTCATACTTTTTAAAAAAATAGATGTACTAATAGAAAATAAAGGTGTAAAGGACAAAACTACACATCTCAGGGCCACCATATATGGTTGGGAAAGTTCTGCATTGCAAAAGGGCGTAACAGTTCATGGGGTTCCTGTCATGGCAGACAGTGAAGATTTTTATATTTATTACAGTAATTTTTTAGTAGATGACAGTATATTATGACAATGTTCCAACAGATAGAAATAAAGTGTCTTGAGTAAGAGGTATCTTTAATTGGCAGCATCTCTGATTACTCTCCAAACCCATGTCCTTTCGTCACCTTCTTATATTGCTGAATCAATAATATCTGACAGAAATTGTCTAAGTCAACTGATGTCTTCAGTGGAGGTGTCCTGTCTCTTATACAACTTAGGATGTGGAACTTGAAAGGCCTAATGGGATATAGTAGCTACTGATAGCTCATATTTCAAGCAACCATGGATATAAAATCATCAGAATTTTAATTTTTGCCATGTAATTCAGTGGAACATTTCTGTAATCGATGCTCATATTAATGTTAGAGAAAAGCATTGCCTCATCTTGAAATACTTTCTAAACTTTCAAAGAAAGGTTAAATTATATTCAAGATTTGTGTAGTGTTAGATTTTTTTTTTGTTATGTTCTTTGAAAATGGTTGATCTATTGCTTATATGTGCAATGAGTCTTTGTTTGTTTGTTTGTTGGTTGGTTGGTTGGTTTTTGATACATGGTCTTGCTCTGTCACCCAGGCTGGAGTGCAGTGGTATGATCTTGGCTCACTGCAACCCCTGCCTCTCAGGCTCAAGCGACTTCCCACCTCAGCCTCTCAAGTAGCTGGGACTACAAGCATGTACACCGCCACACCCGGCTAATTGTTGTATTTTTTTGTACAGATAGGGTTTTGTCATGTTGCCCAGGCTGGTCGCGAACTCCTTGGGCTCAAGCAATCAGCCCACCTTAGCCTCCCAAAGAGCTGAAATTACAGGTGTGAGCCATTGTGCCCAGCCTGTGCAAGAGTCTTTATTGGAATAAATTAAATTACATATTTATATGGGGCTTCAAAACATCTTCCCATAACCTTGGTATTTGATCTTTGCAACTGGCAACAATATGAGGCAGGAAGTGTCAGTTTCCCAGTTTCCCTGTAGAGGAAGAAACATTGGCTTAGTGCTGTGGTTTGAATGTCCTCTCCAAAACTCATGTTGAAACTTAATCCCCAATGTGGCAATATTAAGAGGTGGGCCTTTAAGAGGTGATTGGTTATGAGGGCTTGGCCTTCATGGATGGATTAATCCATTCTTGAATTAATGGGTTAATGAATTAATGAGTTATCATGGGAAGGGAACCGGTGACTTATAAGAAGAGGAAGAGAGTCCTGAGTGGGACATGGGAGCACCCTCAGCCCCCTCTCCATGGGATACCCTGTGGGTCACTTCAGAGTCCCCACCAGCAAGAAGGCTCTTTCTCACCAGATGTGTCCCCCCACCCAACCTTGGATGTCTTAGTCTCCAGAACTGTAAGACATAAATCTTGTTTCTTATAAATTATCCAAATTGAGATATTCTCTTATAAACATTCAAAAACAGAACAAAGACATTTTGAGAGGACGAGTGTCGTGCCCAAGGCCCCGTGATCATAAAGATGTAGGGCCAGTTGGGTACTCAGTCATAGGGCCCCACAGTACTTTAGAGGGGAAATAATAAGAAACCACCATTTTCTGACCACCCTAGTTAAATGGGGATTTCCTCTGCTTTGGGTACTATAAAAGATACCAGCACAGCTCATGGGATCAATGTCCTCTTCTCTGTTAGAGGAGTCCCTTGCTGTGATTCTCTTGGATACATTTTAGAACTTTCTTCCATGTTTCTCAAATGCGGAAGGAACACATTTGCTTCCACTTTCTGCTCTGTCCCCTGATCTCTCACACACACTTGATAGGCTGAATGAGTCTACTAATGATTTTAGTGACTGATATGCAATCTAATAGAACAACAGACTATTAATTAACATCAATAAATAATGTACTTTGGTTCAAGTTTACAGTTACAGCCAGCACTTTACAGTTTACAAAAACGTTTTCCTTCATTAACGTCTAAAAATAATCTCCTGTAGTTGGATTGGGTAGACCTGACTTTAGTTAAAGAAGCCTCATGATTTTAGATTTCTGGAGTGGGCAAAGGGACATATACTTTAGAATAAAACCATTTCAGTAAGGTGTGATGAAATGAAACTCAGGTCATGGTGTTTAGTTAACATCTCAGGAACACCACCACCAACGAAAAGCAAAGCCTTTTTCCTTTTAAATTAAATAATGAACAGTTGGATATTTTTGTTAGGAGCTGGTGGGTTAGGTAACTGCACTGATTTACATTTTAGAATTATAGGCTAAAGACTAATTAACTGGCTAGAGCATATGCAGTGGACCGTGGCAGTCTGCAAAGATTAACAAATTAATTAGTTATTTCCATCCGTTACAATTTTATTCTTTTCTGGGAAATGAGCGGCCTGTTTATTTCAGCCTTTAAAAGTTTCAGAGCAGGGCTGTTCATTCAGCTTTCTGAATGGCTGAATAGAACAATAGGATTGTGTAACAACTGGGACACGTCAGTGCCTTCGTCAGGGGATAATGTAAGCTATAGAAAGCCCTTTTCATCTTTTAGCAAAGGCCCATTATTCCTATGTATCTCTCTTCTCTGCTTTATGAAAAGGTTTGTACAGTAAATAATGACCAACTATGTAGTAGTTCTTTCTTCTTTTGCCAAGCTCTTTTTAGCTTTGGCAGCAATTTTGTTTTCCCTGTCATCATCTAATGTCTATTTATTTTACATTGATACAAAGCCAGTGAAATTCCCTTATAAATCCCAGGTCATGAAGATGAAGCAGCAATTCGATTCCTTTTATTCAACGTCTCCAGTGTCCTCTGCTTTTTCTAATTAGGGTTCAAAGTGGTCAGTGGCTTGAAAAGCCTCTGGGCAGGAATCAAATCTGTTTGAACAACGCATTCCTAAAGGCCATGCATATTAGACCCTTGGATTTAATTAGAGGAGAGGTATCAAAACTCAGATACTCTCTGGATGCATTTAGGATTGTCACCAAAAGGTCCTGTTTCTACACAGGCAATTTAACCAAATTCCTCTCCTCCTTTGGCTCTCCCTCCCCCCTACACATACAATAGGCATTAGGTATTCAGAGCCTGGGGCTATTACTCACTACTGGTTCTCAGAGGCTGCAGTTTTCTTTTGTCAGCGCTGCCACAGCATGAAGGTGAGAACAAGAAGTTCTTAAACTGAAGAGAAAAAGATAAAAGGAAAAGTACGCAGGAGAAAAGAGAGGCTCTTTAACTGCTCTGTCAACTCGATTTCTGTCCTCCGCCCCAAGCATGTTCTGAAGATGGATGGGCGCAGGTACAGCTGGTACAAGACAGCAGCTGTGATTTCCATCTGGGTACCATTTAGTAGCAGATAGATTTTTCAGGCTGAAGTCTCTTCCAATTGTTGTGGTTAGAGAGTGAAAGTGAGAGGCCCACTGTGTTTTCTTCCACCTCAGGTGGTATTGTTTCAAACCATTGTTTCTCCCAGGGTTGGCTTGCTATCAAAGAAGAGAATTAGAAGGCAATTATTTGATTGTGGGGTGAGCGAATGTGGGAGTTAACTGATGAGAGGTGGTGGAGCTCAGACACAAACCATCTCATGGAATACATTAGATATTAGATTTATCCAACACGTACTCCTCATATTGTCTGTTTCCCTCCTTCTAAGCTGTAAGACTGTCAGGGGACATGGTGCTCTTCCGGGAAGTAATGTACATGTTTATGTCTGCACAGACATAACATAAACATAAACATAACATAAACATAAACATAAAACAACTGGTTGAACTGTGAAAAATTCAGTACATTAACTAAAGCTCATTTTTGGTTGTGCTAAGAAAGCAGCTTCTCTTTTACCTCTATGACAGAATTGACAGGTGTCTACATGTGATGCCAGGACAACCACCCCAGCCAATGGATTCTTCCCAACAAAAACGTTTTTAAAATATTACATATCTGAAGATATTTTAAGTATGCTACTTGATTAAATTTTTTAAATCTAACTTGCTATTTTTTAAAATTGAACATTTGTTTTTTTAACCAGCTGTATCAGTGTAACATGGGCATGATAGAATTAAATTATTGTTTTGGAGTAAATTTGCTCTATATTTTGTTCTCTATATCTTTTCAACTCGCCTGTCAGGGACATCTATAAGAGTCAGGCTGTTTTCTGCTCTTCAAAGATGTTTTTGAGGGTGAGAGTTGGTGATTTTCCATCAACTAAAAATGCTTTTTGTCAAATAGAGACAGCACCAATGATGTACTCAAGGGCCCAGTTCTTCATGTGATTTGGATTTGAGACCTGAGGTGTTTCACAAGCATTCACAAGCATCAGCAGATCTGATCAAGGGAGAGATTGCAATATCTTTTCTGGCAAACAAGCTCCTTTTTCTTTGCTAATATGGACATTTTCCAATGTTGACCCAGATTCTTCAGCTTTCCTAATGTATTCAAGGTCAATGTTTCTATCCCTAAGGAAAAACCATTCGTGAGAGCCATGATCAAGTTTGATTTTATTTTGCCCCCTAGTTGACTGCCCTTTTACCTCCCCAAATCCCCAAAATAAAGTAAGAACATGTTGATAAATATGATGAAAGAGTACTTGATTCTTGCATTGAGTTTTAGAAGGAAGAATTCCTGGGCAGGGGGAAGCTAAGAGTGAGGTGGTGATGGTGAATGAGGTTGGGGCATTAGCAGATACATAAACAGAACATCTGGAGCTGTAATCCAGGGTTTTTTAAGAAGTCATGCTAAAAAAAGTAAACATAAACAGGTGCAATTAATTCTAATATATTTTATTTAACTTAATATAGTATATCCAAAATAATATTATTTGAACATGTAATTAATATAAAATTATTAATGAGATATTTAATCTTCTTTTGTTATACTAAATCTTCAAAATCTTGTGCATTTTTTGCATTTATAGCACATTCCTCAGTAGCGATGTGAGGCTAATGGCTACCATATCAGATACTATAGATCTGGAGTGAGCAGGTAAAGGGGAACTAGTTTTCACGGAGCACTTTCTATGTGCAAGGCATTATAGTAGTTATTAGTATAGATTATGGTTAGCTTTCATAACCACCCTGGGAGGTGCCTATTATTTTCATTTTACAGATGAATGGATGTAGCCGCAAAATTTATTATCCAAACGGGGGCCTTTTCAGAATGATAAGGCAACTTTTATTAATTACCAAGGCACAACTGGTATAGCTTGTACTGTACTAGGAAAAGTGGAATGAATGGTCACCCTAGATGGGAGAACAGGCTAGAATAAATTAACTAACTTACTCAAGATCCTAAAGCTCATAAATGACAGCATGATTTAAGATTTAAAGCCATATCTGTTTGTGTCAAAAGCTCGTGCTGAGAATGAGACTCCAGTATTTTTTCTAGATTTCTCCCTTGATGATTTGGTTAGCCATTCTAAGTTGGAAGTATTGGTCTCAAAATCTGTTGACAGCATGGTTTTCCATTGCAAAAAACAAACAAAACAAATAAACAAAAAACAACTTAAAGTCTACCTCTGTTCTTAGAAAGGCCCTTCCAAGGAAACAGAACTTACACAGAGGTTGACTACACACCTGTCATTTTTAGCAGAGCTCAGACCCCTTAGCTATGTTATTTGGTGGCAGGTGGGGGTATGGTGAAGATTGCAGGCAATTTTCTCTCAATGTTCTTGTTCACCCCATTGCTTTCCCTGTTGGAAAACATATCACTGAAATCTGTTTACAGACATGTAAGAGGGCCAGAAATGATCATAGGAAACAAAAACATCATTCCCTATTCTGGGAAAACTGTTTCTCTGTTCACAACACTTCTGACACCAAATGTGTGTGTGTGTGTGTGTGTGTGTGTGTTTTTTTTTTTTTCCAAACCAAGCAATTCAAGTCTCTGGACACCAACCAGGTGTCCTACAACTCAATTTAATACTAACACTCATTATGTAGTGTTAGCACAGACCTCACAGGTTAAGACTCAGCCCCAAAGGACTGCCCTTCAATTTAGATGCCAATTGAAAGTCCGGATCACTTGTACTTCTGACCAATCTTGAGGTCTTAATCAGGGATTCTCATAACCCTTTCCTCGGCTTGCTAATTTGCTAGAATGGCACACAAAACTCAGGAAAACATTTACTTATATTTACCAGCTCATTGTAAAGATATTATAAAGGAAATGGATGAACCAAATGAAAAGGTACATAGGCTGAGGTACAGAAGAATGGTGAGTATGGAAGCCATTGTCCCTGTGATGTCGGAATTGAGAGTGGCTTCTTGTGAGTAACAAAGACACTCCTATCACTCAGGAAATTCTAAGGATTTTAAGAGCTTTGCACCAGAAACTGGAGACAAAGACCAAATATATTTCTTATTAGAAATATTATAATTATATATCTACTTTCTCCAGCTCCCTTTAGATCCCCAGAATAAGACTTTCTTCATCTCCAGTGTAAGCAGGTGGGTTCTCTGGTCCTTGGTCAGCATTTCTCCATTTGCCTGACTGTTCTGAGATAATCTCTTCCTCAGAAATACATTCATTGTCTCCTTTAAGTGATACCAGAGCTAATGATGACTATAGGAAATCAAGATACAACAGGAGGAAGGTCTGGGAATGTTAATGAAAGCTGGCATTTATTGAGTGATTACTATAAGCCAGACACTGCTTTAATTGCTTTGTATCTTTAACACATTTAATCCCAACAACAAGTCTATGGTACAGGAGCTCTAATTATCCTCATTTTACAGATAAGGAAGCTGTCTCAGAGAGATTGGGTAACCCGTTCAGAGTCACCTTGCCAATGTTTCATATTACTGACAAAACTGGGTCCCAAACCCAGAGCTGGCTAAGTACAAAGCACTCACGTTACATTATGTAAAAATATGCATTATATAGAAATCAAACTTACCTCTATTACCAAGGCCATTACTTGGAAATATTGTATTGTATGTTTGCCTTGTTATACTATTAAACCTTTCTTATCATGAGATTCCCTGAAGAATATATGGCTACCAAATTGAATGAGAATGGTGATTTTTTGGTTTGTGGTTGAGTTTCCCATAATGGGACAAGTTCCTTGATATGTTTGTGTAAAAATTTGGGGCACTGTTAAGTAGATGGATCAAGAAGAGCCTGAGCAGCTTCTCAGTATAACTGGCAAACTTAATTTAAGATAAAACATTACTGTCCCGTGTCTCTCTATTTCTCAGTTATGCCCATATTTGGACATTTTAGAGGTTGACGAGCATTGCGAGTTTTTCTCATTTACATTCTGCTCAGTAGGGTAGCCTCGTCTAAATTGTATGACTATACATGTTTACCATGAAATGCCAGAAAGCTGTTTTCAGGTGAAATTAAGAAAATGTGATCCAATATTTAAAAAAGAGAACAATTCCCATGTATTTGTTATTGTGATGCAGGGGATGCCCAGATGAAGTTGAATACGTGAGCTCTTCCCCTCTCCTGTTCTGGAATAGTACCTTATTGGACCCTCTAAAGCATAAAGAAAAGATTTGAGTAGAATGATAATAACCAGATTTATTGTTTATATTAGACATATTTTAGAATAGCCAGTGACTTTAATATGAATGGTTTGGTATTAAGTTTTATATTCTAATTGCCATTAAAAAATTGCTCTTTCCCTAAGGCAGAAACAGCCAAGATACTATCTGTTCTTTGTGTTAATTGTTGATAATGAGCATCAGACATAAAATGGCAGACACTGACCAAACTCACAGATTGTCCCCAGATAGAGAAGGGCTGGGTCTTCATTAGATTGTAAAAGTAGAAGTTTAGATACATTGACAAGCAGCAGCTGGCAGGGCGTTTCCAACTTGTGCTCCTAAATGGCACAAGGTGGGTCTGCAGAATGTTATTGCCAAGTACCCCCTGAAAATAAATGCAATAATCTTCCTCATGTTCAACCTTTGTGGCAACTGCAGGGCTGGGGAAAAAATAAAATAAAAATTGCATTTATAGGCCTGGAAAAAATAGGGGAGGATTATCTCTCTCATAAAACCCAACTTCTAGACCTGAAATTGTATTTCTTCCAGACTAATTTTTCAGTTTATCTTTGATCATTATAAATTATTCTTTATCTGTTTCTTTCTTTGTAAAGTCCTGGTTGAGAAAGTAGTTGGCAGTCCTTTCCATTGCAGCTTAAATGGACTTATTTGTTGAAAAATACTCAAAAGTAAAAATTCTAGAGTGCTTCCCATTACACTCCTCTGAACCCACCAAGATCGCTGCATGGAGCTGTCTGTGCAAAATTATGGGCAGAGTCGGGTAACCACCTCTGGCTCCAGACCCAACTTTCCATAGCTCTCAATGCCAAATACGTTTGCTTACTCAGATTTTCACTTGAATCATAATCTTTTTCTTTTTTTTTCTTTTTTCTTTGTGGGTGATTCCAAGTTATGAGGAGATGGCTGGGCAACATTAGGGGTAGGGATCTGGTCTGAGAAAAGGCCACCTGGAGGGGGATAGGGGAGCTGGGGGAAGGTGGCCAAGTCCTTAAGCCTTTTGGGTGGGAGAGATGATCTTCTCAGTGGGATTACTGGAGACTTCAGCAGTAAAAGCCTCTTTCACAGTGTGGATACGTGGGTGCGTTATCAATGATAATGAAGAATAACTTCAACAGTGGAAAGTTACTTTTAGAGTCAGCGGAGGTCCTGATGAACTCTCGTAAACACAGCAACTCTTCCAGGAGACTAAAGCAGTGATGGATAACATCTCTCTTCTCCGTGTCTCTTGCAGCTTCCATATCTTCCTGAGGCACTGCAGCCTAAATAGGAACTCTGGAGCAGGAAGCTTGGTGATTCATTTTATTATTAGTAGTAACAATTCTAATAAATAAATTACTAACAATAATAAAACGATCACTAACATTTAAAACTTTATGGTTTACAAAGCATTTTCTCATTCATTATCTCATCTGAGATAATGGCTATGTGTCACAATACTCCTACCCCAGAGAGGACTTTCAATGTAGTTGTTTTCAGATCAAAGGAGAGGTTTCCCCCCCAGCCCCTGGGAGTGGTGGTGAAGTGAATCTCTAAGGGTACTAGCCTGGCCACCCTGGAGAACACAGAAGGGAAAAGGAGGGAATCAAAGGGAAAACAGTGGGTTTGATACCATTATGTGAAAGTGCTTTGTTTCTTTCCCATATATTTTTAACTGAACCCTTGGGACTTGGGGAGGTGGTTGGATGATCACATGCTCTTTGAATGCCTTATTGTGTTTGAAACATAAAGCTGCTTCATAAAAAGTTTGTATTGTGAAATGTCAGGTTTTTGGCATGTATCATATTTGTCAAATGAGCTTATATAAGTTGGGCTTTCCAGCATGGTCTCCCCTTGTCTAGCATTGGAGAAAAGGTTCCTAGAGAAAAGCCTAAGCCAGGTGAAGCCAGGTTGTGCTGAGTTTCCAAAGTTGCGAAAAACCACTCAGAAAGGAAATCTTTGGAAAGGGAAACTACTGAATCCTGGAAAACAAACTAGGACACACAGCAAGTTTGTATGCTTTTGAACTATCACGAAGAAGGAGGGTGATTGATCATAAATTGCTAGTGAGTCCAGGTAGGGAAGAGTCAGATCATTTTTTATCTTATAGATGGAGCATCAGTCGATTAACTTCGTTCTTCATTCTAACCACCCCCTTCCCCTCCCCACAAAGTCAATCCACTGATTATTGAATAAATACATCTTCTAGGCAAATTTCAGTGGTGAGTTAGCAAATGCAATACATGATAAAGTATCCCAAACTGAAAGTAAGATCAGGTAGTGATCTGGGGAGCAAGCACTTGCTGGCTGGCTTGTGTTGACTTTAATGAAAATAGGATTAAAGTGAGAAAAGTCACAGACTTTTGCAAGAGACCACAGCCTGTGTTTCCTCACCTGCTACGCAAAAACAAAATCCTAGTTTATTCTTGGTTGCACAGTTCCCAGAGTGACACAGAGTGGAGCTGAGCCCCCCAGTGGTGTTCCCTGGGTTAATTCCATCAGTCAAAAAAATCTGGGGACTATGTAAAAGGTGAGCTGCAACAGATATTGCTCTTTATTGCATTAACTCTGATTGCATTAACAATTTCCTCAAATCTGATTCTGTTTTAGGTCTGATTCTCCTAGGTACCAATCAAACTGCTTGTTTGTTCCCCTCTATTAATCCTCACCCTTTAGGTTTACCCACTGGTAGGTGCTGCACAGCCTCCTCTCAGTCCCCATTTCCATAGCGCCCCCTCAAGTTGCCATACAATCTCTGCTGCTGATCCAGCATGTCAATCTCTCACTAAGCTGAGTCCATTAGCTCTTGTGGGAACTGGAAGTCTCCTATTCCAAATCCAAGAAGATTTCTGTCACTGTGATACGGTTTGGCTGTGTCCCCACCCAAATCTCAACTTGAATGGTAATAACCCCACATGTCAAGGGCAGGGCCAGGTGGAGATAATTGAATCACGGGTGTGGTTTCCCTCCACTATTCTCATTGTAGTGAATAAATCTCATGACATCTGATAGTTTTATAAATGGGAGTTCCCCAGGACATACTTTCTTGCTTGTAAGATGTGACTTCACTCCCCACTTTCCACCATCATTGTGAGGCCTCTCTAGCCATGTGGAACTGTGAGTCCATTAAACCTCTTTCCTTTATAAATTACCCAGTCTTGCGTATGTCTTTATTAGCAGTGTGAGAACAGACTAGTATATATCGTGTCCCCTTCACCCACTATAAAGGAGAAGGAAGGGGAAAAGAAGGCAACCATCAATTTCTAGGTGACAGGCAAACAAGAAAGTTATGATAGAAAATGTCTTCTCAGTTGCAGTAATTCTGTGTGTTTGCTTATTGCTTGAATAATAAGAAATAAGGATTAGTTGATTAGCTGTGTTGATAGGATCATATCATGTTTCTTGGGGCACTTAGTAAAGAAGGAGATTGGGCCCAATCAAATAGAGATGGAAAAAAGACAAAATATTCAGACAAAAGCATAGGCATGAGGACAGATAAATACAAAAACCACAACACTGCACACTGAGAAAGGTGGATTCGGGTTAGTGCTGGTGGGTTGGAGGAAGATCAGTAAGAATGAAGCAACGCTCCCCAGCAGATGACCAACTTGAGATATGTTTTAAAAGGAGTGGTGTGATTTGGCGAATATAAGGCCTCGTGCACAGTCTAAAAATCGATTCCACATTCTCAGTGCCTTTTACAGGGTGTTCGCACTAAAAGTGGTGTGGTGTATTTATTTCCAGGCGAAATTCAATTTAAAAGCAGGAATAATTGAAAACATAATTTTGAATGATGTGGTTCTAAAAATGGAATAAAAAAATGTTGACAGGCCTTCTGAGCTCTCACCACTCTCGCCTTCTTGACTGCAAGCGGAACTTCTGAAGACTAAGATTTCTTTTGTTATCTGAGACACTTTATAATTCATTTTAAAAGTGTGCATATGTGCTGAACTAAGCCATGGTTACCTTCAACTCCTAGACCAGTAAGCCAGTCAATTAACAAATGCCTAAGTCTGCCTTCTAAACACTTATAGTTAAGTTTTAGCAAGTTGAACATCCACCCATTAAGAAATTGTCTTTGATGCTCTTAATGACTACTTATAGGCCTAGCCATTTAAGACATCAGACCCAGAACTACTGTCTTGTTCTAGTCTCAGACACGACTTTTGTTGCCCAAACTATTCTTTTATTAGTGAGGAAAAATCCCTGGGCAATGTTTGCCTAAATGGATCTAGGACATAAATTGTCTGCCTGTATTAATAATTTCCTCCTACTACTTCCTGATCAGCTTTGGGATGCTCCTGATGTTCTTACTTAAATTCTTCCTCCTCTATCAGGATGAGACCTGGAGTACTCACAGATCTCACAATTATACAGTTGCTCATGCTGCAAACCTTGGATTCAACATGACCTCTTTCTCTCCCAGATTAAATCTGGCCAATTAAATCCTGCTTGTCCCACCTTTTTGGTGCTCTTAAATTCATCCCTCTTTTCCTCTGCATGAATGTCTTTATCTTTTCTTAGGTATATTACTCCAATTACCCTCAAGTTGAATTCTTTCTTCTTTCTAATCCATTATCCATACTGCTGCCCAAGTTAACGTTCTTCAATGCGGAGCTGTTTAAAAGCCATCAAGGGCTCCTTATCACCTTCAGAATAAATATCAAATTCTTCATTAAAGCATACAAGGTCCTTTATGGTCTGCTTTTTCCCTAACTGTCAGTTCTAATGTTTTCGTGTACCTTCCTGTTCTCTTTTATAAAGCCAGATGGCACTAACGTGCTTGTCCCATAAAAGGGTCATGGTTTCAAGCCTCTGGGTTTTAAATCCAACTGTTTCCCATGAAATGCCTCTTCCTTAGCCCTTTGCCCATCTTTTCTGCTTAATGATCCCTACTTGTCCTTTAGCAATCAACACAAGTCCATCTTCCTCTGGGAAACCCTTCTGCACATCCCTGTGACAAGCAGGTGCTCTAACTCCCTGCAGCCTGTGCTCACCCAGCAGTCTGCCTACCAACTAGTATAACATTTTCACACAGTTTGGTAATTGTTCATCTCTTATCTGTGTCTTCTTAGGGACATTAACTGGCTTAAAAAGAGAACTTGGATTTTGTTTGCGTACTTATCCATAGTACGTAGCACTTGTCACAGGAAATGTATATAGTGTGCATAAGTTAATCATTTGCAGGCGAGGCTCTGCCAATTTCTATGAAATATAAAATTTTCTCCATGTTTATATCTTCTGGCATTTGCCTTGTAGATAGGTCATGGGAGCAGAAGCTCTTATAACCCCACCCTGGTTTGAAAAGCTGGAGTCAGTTTGGAGTTCCGCCATGACCCTTGGATTTCCACAGACCTCAAATATTTTACTTAACATTACCAATTACTTGATTAATGCTATAAAATTTCAAAATACTTTCACCAGTAATATCTATTTTCACCCTCACTTGAAATACCTGGGAGCAAGTAGGCAGATATATTCATAATCCACGCTTGAGGGATGAGAAAGCTGAAGCTCAAAAGAGTTATTTAACCTGCTTGAGGTCACACAGTGGGTAAATGAGAACCTACAGCCACTCAGCTCAGGCTAAGTGTTAGTATCCTACTGCTACGTAACAAATTACCACAAACTTAGTGACTTCCAACAACAGATGTTTATTATTTCATCATTTCCTTGGATCCTCTGCTTGAGGTCCCAAAGGGCTGAAATCAAGGTGTCACCTGGTTTGGTTTTTATCTGGACCTCAGGGTTCTCTTCCAAGCTTATTCATGCTGTTGGCAGAATCCAGCTTCTTGTGGTTATAGGAAATGAGTTCCTGTTTTCTTCCATGCAGTTATCCAGGGATTGTTCTCAGAGAATAAGTCAACGACTCACGTCTAAAACATGTGGCTTTATCACAATATGGGAACCTACTCCCTCAAAGCAAGTAGGAGAATCTCTCTCTGGTCAGTTAAAATGGAATCTTGTAGAATATAGCCTAACAGAGGAATGACTATCCCATCATATTCATAGGTTCTGGCCACTCTGAAGGGAAGGAGATTGTACAGGACATGTGCGCCTGGGGACACAGATCTTGGGGGCCGTCTTAGAATTCCACCTTCCATGGGTCTGATGTCGTCATTGCATTAGGCTGAGACTCATATCCCAGTCATAGAATGTGCCACTGAGAAGTTGCCATCTGCTCCGTGGTCTTCGTTTGGATAATTTCATGCTGAAAGAGAAATCATGGTTGTATGTCCTGTGGATCATTTTTATTTTGGGTAATTATGATCCATTGGAATTTGTGATGTGAGAAGTGATGAGAGTTGGAGACTGTTTTAACTTTTCTCTGCCTAGGAATACTTCAACTAAACATCCCAGATAGTCACTAGAAATTAATGTCCAGGAAGAGCTGGGCTTTAGAATATCAACTTTTCAGTTTTTCTTTGTGCAGACTTCAGCTGAAGAAATACAGATGGTCACTGCAAGGCTAACCCTTGGAATAGAGACCTCTGCTAGATGGTCAGTTGAGTGTGTTTTTTCTCAAATCAGATTATGTCATCCAAGGAGTTTGAGGAGTCCACAGTCCACCAAGGATCTAAGTTTTCCAGTGTTTCGGTCTCGTGTTTGGGATGGGAGGCAGCCGGGCATTTGCCTTTGGGCAATTTGTGCCTTCTGTGCTTTTGTGGGCAAAAAGTGTCTATTGCTTGCTTTTTTGAGGTAGCTTTTAAAGAATTTCTCTCAGTGTATGTTGCTGTTTTTGATCGGGTATGGTGGTAGAAAAGAGTGGTAACATGGGACTTTGGGGGTGTTCACCTTAATCTTGGCATATAGATTCATAAATATAGACTAGGGTGATAGCTCCTTTTCTTCCTGGAGTTCAATTCAGACATCTTTGCTTGCAAAAAGCCAGAGCAGCTATTGTTTAATTTTTTTTTCATTAGGAAACTCACCAAATGTTTTGGCCCTAAATTCTCTATTTCTTCAAGCCAGCTGGAAAACACCACAAGTTGCAAAGAAACACTAACCCACTAAATTAGTCACACAAAAAATACATGTATAAAGTCTCTCTTGACCCAATTCTTTCTACTTGCTTTGTTCATTCCACCAATCAGATTTTATTTACTTTCATAGAAAAATGGAGTCTTTTGATTACTTGCTTTTGTTGCAACTTCCCTCTAAGTTTATGCCCACTAGGTCATGCTGGTAGACACTGATACCAACATGCTACATGAATGAGCATTCAGCATCTGCATGATAACTGTGTTCAGTGCTGTAGGCTCTGAAGTATAATGCAGACCATATTGTGCAGCTCTGGAAATTTGGAATCAGGATACTTCTGACTTAGTGTAACTTATTTACCAAGACAATATCTATCAAGAAATGCATTATTGAGAAAATTAATAGCGGCTGTAAATAAGATAGCTAGCACTTACTGATTACTCACTGTGCTAGGTGATCTGTGCAGGAGATTTCACACGTTGTTTTGTTTAAACCTCACGCCCTCTATGAAGTAGAAACTATTGTTTTCCTAATTTTATGTTAAAAGTTGCTATCTATACTACTTAGGAGAAAAAACTTCAAGTATGCTCATACAGTTAAAAATCCAAATACATTTTTGGTGTGATATTTATAAAACATTCTTATCTTTTCTTTACAGAAGGTCTTTGAAGGTTTTATTAGTGACAATGTACACCGTGAACTACAGGATCACTTCCACAGTTGGTTGGAACAACCTGCAGATAGACCCATTCTTGATCCCTGTGTTGATCAGTTATATTTTCTTTTCTAAACCCATATAATGTTTCCCTGTTCTCAACCAACCATCAGAAGAGTTTCCATAGCGCTCTGTGTGGAGAATTAGAAAGGATTCAGGTTTCCCTGGTCCAGCCTTTCTTTGATGAATTCCTGTTGGGGATATAAATAGATGGTCATCCAATTTCCATTGACATACCAGAGAAAGAGAGAGAGGGAGCGTGGAACTCTTTTTCATTAGAAAGTCATTCTTTGTCTTAAACTGAAGCTTTTTTCCTTTGTATAGCAGTCATACATGTCTTTGTAATTCTTGACTTGAACATTTGTTCTTCTATCATTAAATATTTCCTATCTAAGGATAGACACCATTTCACCTGATCCACTATGCCACACATCTAGTTTGAGTTCTATAGATCCATCCTTTCTATTAAGAAAACATCTAAAGCTTAAGTTCTTCTTATGGCTTGTCAGTGACAGCAAGGTTTATTGGAAGGAGAGGACATTGCCTCACACAAGCCCCCTTTAAGAAAATGTAAAGTGAATATGTTTTCCCTATTTCACTTTGGCCTTTTATAGTAAGTTAATAAGGTTTGCCTTTAAGCTGAAGGTGGAAACAGGGTGGAGTGTGTGTGTGTGTGGAGTGAAAGGTTGGAAGGGTGGGCATAGGTGAGGGGTGATTAGTGCCCAGGTAATAAAGTGCTTGAAGTGGAAGGGTTTATATATATGTTATATGACATGGAAGAAGCCCATTGAATCAAAAAATTCTAACGAAACAAATGGCTATTTCCCAGTCAGGTGACAGCAACAGAGTTGCTTCCAAAAAATGAATCCACTGGGAAGTGACACCAGCCCCAGAGTTTCTTGCTTCCCCATGGGGTGGGATCATACAATTGGATTTATGTTGTACAATGATTTGGTGGATTCAGGGATATCCTGTGAATTTCATCAGGAGTTTCCTAAAGGTCACATTCAAGTGTATGTAATAGTTGGAAGT
Source organism: Theropithecus gelada (assembly GCF_003255815.1). Classification (NCBI taxonomy): domain Eukaryota; kingdom Metazoa; phylum Chordata; class Mammalia; order Primates; family Cercopithecidae; genus Theropithecus; species Theropithecus gelada. Next base: position 146,068,705 of record NC_037668.1, read on the forward strand.
GCTACACCATATTTGCATTCAGTTTGCAAGCAAACAGCTTGCTGTCAACATGTATTCCCTGCTATTTCTTACCTATCTATTCTAACTGATGAATAACTCATATTCATACTATATTATATTCACAAAAACATAGCACAAATGTGTGTGTGTGTGTTTGTGTGTGTGTGTTTGTGTGTGTGGAATAGAGGATGAAGGGCAAGGGGCATGCACAATATGACGGGAGATTATACAGGTCTAGCAAACATACAGAATGATGTTTAGTGGAAATGAGAATGGGTTAGAAAATAGATCTGGATTTTAGGCTCAGCTATTCTACTGATCAGCTGAGAGATCACTGAAATACCACTTTATTTATCTGAGTCATAATTTCTTCATTTTATAAATTGTGAGTTTGAACTGGAAGTTCTCTGAGGTTACTTCCAGTGGTAACAAGTTAGAGGTAAGTTTTTTTTTCTTGAATTGGCCACAAGGTTTTGGAAGTTAAGCTACTTCATACAACTCATCCCTGCCCCCAAATACAGGGCGTTTAATGGAGCCCGAATCTAGGAAATCATCAGCTCTTGACAACTCCTTAACATACGCAGAGCTTTCTTATTTCTCACTTCCCTTAATTTTTCTGCCATTTACTCTTCCTCCTCATTTCTTCTTGTTAGTTTTAAGTTTCTTTTGTCTATCTTCCTTTCTCTAATATCTCAACTGAGACATGAGGTCCGTAAATATTACTTGGCATTCTTTGCTTGATCAAGGTTATTGGGATAAAATTCATCAGAAAACTCATAAATCTCTCTGCTTGGACTGAGGTTTATATGTTTTATTTCTAACTTAAGCTGTTTCCCTTTGTGTAGGTATTTATAGAGGTAGAAGTCAGTGAGAAGCCACTCTGCTCTACCTTTTTGAATGTAAAATTGTTACATTAGAAAAAAAAAAATAAAAGCATATCCAAGAGTAGCAGAGCTTCCAAGAGTGAAATCATCATCCCACCAAACAAAGCCGGTTGGGTGTGTTTGTATTCATAGCACTTGTGCCTATTAGTTTCTTCAGTTCAACCATGGGTGAGAGCTGCACAGGCTTTTTACTACAGTTATTTATATATATTTTTAAATCCATCAAAATTTCACTGAACTAATAAACCCAAGGCAGACATACTGTAGGATTTGTGAGGCAATGAATAGCACCCTTTGAAAACTCCATTCTGTTTTGCAGGCAGCCCATAGTGGTCAAAAGTTGTCTAGCCCCCATGTGTGAGAATAATGCTTTCAATAGACCACACTTTACTTTGAGGAAGAACAGACCAGCTAATTGGATGATTAATGTTCAGTCCCAGGAAGGAGAGAATTACAACCCAAATGCATGATTTCATTACTTGATGCATTGAAATACACACATACACACAAAGGAAAAATTCTTTTGTTTTATAACAGAGTTACCTTGCATATTCCAGGATGTGAAACCCCCTAGGGAATCTTAAGGGTTAAAGAAATACAGTTATGAACCCAGAGTATTGGTAATTCTATTCACTAGACAAAGAATGTGTGGCTTTTAACCATCTTTTAAGGACTACTGTATTAGCATAGAAGTCCTTGAGTATAGAAAGTAGGAGAGCTTATAAAACTTTCTAGTTGCTGATTGTTGAACTTTAAAACTTGAGCTTAGATTGGCCTGGCACTAGTGAATTCAGAGCTTATTCACAATGTGTCAATATACTGTTATGTATTTTTGATTAGTTGCTTGATATGCATGAATATTGCCTTCTCAGCAAGCTACAAGTTGCTTGAGGGTGAGTAAGAGTTTTATTTTTCTCATTTCCCTAGTTTTAGCAGCTGCTGATTTTGGCTGTCTCTGGGCATTAAAAGGTTTGGTGTCAAGAAGTTGGGGTGCTAACTGTGGTTTGGTTCCCAGATCCCTGAAGGTATCCGCAAGCTGGGGCCATTAGCTAATCTGAGGAGACTGGAAAGCTCCTTAGAGCCAGAAGGTAAGATACCTTTATTCTAGTGGGCTCTGGATATTAAAAAGAAAAAAGTGAGAAAAGAAAGGACAGGCAGAAGGAAGGAGAAAAAGAAGGAAGGAAGGGGAAAAAAAGCTATAGTCATTGGAAAGTAGATAATACTCGGGCCATTTCTACCCCTCTATTTCCCTGAGAACCAGGGAGCATGTTTTCTTTGTAAAAAATATCCCACTTGACTGACCCTATTCCCCACTATTTTCCAGTAGCACATCCCCCGTGGAAAATGACAAACCTTGGGATTAAAAGTAGCTAGTTCTCTCACTCAGAAAGGAGAAGAGCCTCCTGGGAAGTAGAACTGAGGCTCATCTGTAACCCTCCCTGCTTAGGACCTTGTCTGCAAGCAACACTGTACTATAGTACAAAGCAATAATACTGTACTTGAATAGTATTTGAAACTCAAAAACTGAAATACTGAACAATCACCAGCAACTTTTTTTTCCCCCTCCCTGAGAGTAACAAATATTTGGAACAGAATCCCAGGCCCAACTGTAAGCAACACAGAAGCAATTAGATGCCGCCCTAGGAAAAAAAGAGCTTATTGGAAAGGAATGGCCTCCACGGACCCCACTGACCTTCTCCTGTTCCCTGTGTTTCTTACACTCATATGAATAATGAGTGAATTTGAGACCACTATACACCCGGGCTTAGCTCTTTCTGCTTTTTATGTTCTTCATTTGCTACTTCCATATGGTAGAGTAATTCCCCCAAAATTTAGCCCTGGTATATTAACTGGCCATTCTGGGTGGGAAGAGAATGTTAGGCTTATAAAGCAGCCGATAAAAGAGTCTTGCACTGTGCTTAAACACAGCACACTCTTCTAATATATGTATAAGCAAATGGGATTACCCATTTGCTGTCTACTTCAAAAGTAAAGCTGGCCTAATCACTGAAGCTGGGTGCAGGAATTTGTAGATGCGTGCCTTATAGAACAGAGACCATGATCATTACTAATTTGGGATGTAAGCTGTTCTCTGCGGTTTCTCACCCACTAAGAGTAAAAACTGCCTAGATGTTCTTTCTACGTGAACTGGGTGGGGCCCACAGGCTTCTGTGATTTAGTAACCCCAGAGCAAAGAGGTCAGTTTCCCAGGATTCCAGGCCCCCAGCAGAAGCTGACTCTACAATGATGACAGAATCAGATAAGATAAGCACAATCAGCCTGTCCTCCTCCCTGCAGCCAAACTCCTTAATTCCATGGGCAGCAGTGATCATTCCTGTCGTCCAAAAGCCTTTTTTAGTAAATTAGATGTGTTGGTATTTTCAGCTGGGTTGACACCTCACAGTGGCAGGGCACTGATCTTTACCATTGTTCCTCAGAAACTGAAAAATAGTGAGGATGATATATTGGCATACTGGTCCATTACCCAATAAAATAGTTTTTCCCTGCTAGTTTCTATGCCATCATGCGACAGAGAAAAGCCATTGGGGGCAGATATAATTTCCATCATTCAGGAAATTGGTTTTGTCATTGTCTTATCCAAATGCATTCAATTATTGAGGGTTTTTTGGCTCATGACATTGTCTGAGGTTTAGGGCAGGACATCTAGCTGGAGTCATATTCCATCCTCTTGAAACTTAATGTCTCTGTATTTTTATGCTATTTTATGAGGGGATTAACCTCTCCAAGGTTGGAATTTTCCTGCTTTGTATAAACTAACCCTTCCAGAGGGTTTTCATAATATACTGAACACCATTCCTGGAAACATGGATAGCTATGTGCTGACACTCCATACTGGCTACTTATGTTTTAGAAGAACAAAGATCAGAATGGTTAAGTGACTTGTCCAAAGCCATACAATAAATCTGCCTTTGAAATGGTAAAAAACAAACAAACCAACCAGATTTTCTAAATTTTCACTTTTGTCAAATGCCGAACTGATTGGATTTAGCGGTAAGAAGTGGGATCAGATAGAGTGGATTGCAAAGAGATGCCAGCCAGCCTGCAGACTGTTCTTCAGATCTGGAGAGAAGGAATTCAGCTGAGTAGCAGGTCCTTCTAGGCTTCATACAAAAGGACAATAAAGAACTGTTCTGAAGGGCACCAGAAATCTAAAGTCTGAGGGCAAGGCTGTGTTGGGAACGTGAACTCACTGGAATCAAAAGAAGTGAATCAGCCATAGGTTGGCTTGTTTCACTCACTGATGTTCTTGCTGAGGTGGCTCATTTGTATTGACTCAGCTAATCTTGTGACCTGGATCCAGGGCACTTTGAGAGTAACATGAAAGTCTCTGATCTAACTCTACTGAGATTGACTTCCTGGGCGCTTCTGAATGAAGATAGCTTTGACTCAAAAAGGTCATTATAAAACAGACATGCAAGAAAAGTTAGCTGCCAAAACCCAAAGATTTTGATTGCAATTGGGTTGAGAAGGTTTTGCTTCCAACGTCTTGGCAGAACCAGGTACAGGAGGGCAAGAAACATCATTCTCATGTTCTTCCCAATTCTTTTGTTATTGAGGCCATCATCTTGTTGAAAGTTCCTTTGCTCTGGCAAAAAAATGAATGAATGGCCTGAGAGACCCTTTTGCAGTCCCAAATAGTTGAAACAGTGAAGTGCTATGTTATGACCTTATGTTTAATAGTGGCTGGTGAATTTTGTGGGTCTCTTTTACCCTTTGCTTTCCTCCAACATATACGTTCTCTATCCTCCCTAAGTAAAAATTTAAGGTTCAGTTTAGTGTCTTAATTCAGGTTCTCAAGACAAGCAGTTTTCTCTTTTCCATTCAATTCTACCTAGTAAGGGTTGGAACTACTATCAAACTGAAGTTTCCTATGCATTCGTTTGAGATGACTCTGCAGATGATAATGACCCAGGTTCAGTCAAGAAGGAGGGGAGCTGAAAGATATTTCAGACTTCTGTGGATAATAAATCAAGTCTAGGAGACAATATTTTACATTTACATTCATTTATTTTATCCTTACAGTAAATACAAGGTTTCTAGGTCAGCAGCAGACTGATGATCTATGTGTCAGTGCCAGTTTTCCATGTCCATTTCTTCTTCAGGGTATCATGATGAAATTATGAATCTTGGAGCTCATGTGGGAGCAGAGGCACAGCTGTCTTTTATTCCCTCCTGAGAGAAGGAGAAAAACCTTTGCTTTCTAACATGAGCAAATCTTCTCTAAGGAGAGAAAGGAAGGTCCTAGGGTGAACCTTGAAATGCGAACATATGTCTCAAGGGGAGAGAAACTTGTAAATCTCTCCTAGGTAACTTACTATCCTTTACTTTCTACCCTGGTTTGCCATTCACTCACCCTCTAACCGAGATTGCTCAGGAAGCTTAGAGCACACAGAATTGTGAAAATATTCCCATTGTTTTCTGACACTAGGCAGCTCAACTAAGGAGTCAGGTGACACAGATTTAAAGAGGCAAGCAGAAATTCAGAAGTCAGAGTCAGAAGGAATGAGATCAGTGGACTCTGAAGCTGGTGGAAAGCCTATTTTCTCTCTCTGTCTGTTGGGTGTGGGTAACCCTAGGCCAGGGGGTATCAATAAAGGAAACACTGCCTCAGATTGGGAAGATAAGCAAAAGTAGAATTCCCTGGTAGCCAGTTCTAGTGATGGCAGGGGTAGCATGGCATACTTAGTAGGCTATAGGATTCACAATTAAAAGAAGGGAAAGGAAATTAGAATTTATTATCACAGCTACATGCTAGATGCTACATTCCACAGATGTTCTCCTGTTTAATTGCACACCTACCCATCCTGTTTTGCTGATGAGAAAACTGAAGCCTATATAATAACCTTCAAAAAAATTTAAAACTAGATGGTAGTAGAGCTAATATAAGAGACCAACCCTGCCTCACTCCAAACTCCATGATAGTTACATTCTACCATGCTGTGTCTGAGTAACTGCTCTGTATAATCTCATGCAACTCACTTAGCTTATTTGAGGCTTCATTTTCTCATCTGCAAAATAAAAATGAATAAAAGTCATAAATTGGCCTGCTTTTTGTTAGACTGTTTACAAATTAGGCAATGTACTTGTAAATATTTTACAAAGTAATATGCTACACAAATTCCAGTTGTTTTTATCATTGTTCAAAGCTAGTAAAATACTGTTATGGTTTTAACATTTTGGAAGCTAAGTTGTTTCTGTTTTTTTAGCCTTATATTTAATGCTCCAATGAGCATCTTAGCTCATATTGCTTTTTTCCTCCTCCTGTTTAATTATTTCCTTATATGTGGACAAACTGAGATCCAGAGAGAGTAAGTGATTGTCTAAGATCACACCATAGGTGGGTTTTTTTCCACATTATTTGAAACTACATCCTGACTGTGGGATAAGACATTGTTCAGTGTAGGAGTGAAGTCTGGGAGAGGCTCCTTGAAAAATTCATCTGCGAGCTGGTAGCCTTGTTCTCAAACTCTAATGACAAGGTAAATGGGTAAGTTCAACTGTATTTCAAAACTGGGGCGGGTAAGTATTATTTAGAATCATATTGGAGTAAAGGAGGAAGGGAATTCCTGAGGGAAATCCCTTTGAAGCAATGGAATGGAGATGCTGATCTTTGTCTTGTAGCCCTAATAGCCTTGGCTTTGGAGAAAAAAATTAATTCCTAAGTGATGCAGTTGAATGGGTTGACCAAGAAGCCCCAAGGGAGGTGGGTGTGGAACATGCCAGGAAGTGCTTTTCATAAATTAAAAGAGAGAGAATATTTCATCACATGGTGGTTCTATTAAGCCCACTACATAATTCGTTTCAGCTCACTTTTCTGGCACTTAATTGATTCTTCCTCCCTGTCTCTAGGGGTTAGAAAGGATTAAAATTTCCAAAAATCACATGGTCTCTCTTTAGAGTCAACCCAAGAACCTAGTGAAAAAAGAAGAATCTGAAGGGCTCTCTTGTTGGCTTTAAAAGATGATGAAACCCAAAGAATTTCCCAGTGCTTAACTTATCTTCAGCTGTGGTCTGAAATTAGGAACCTGGGACATAGTATTTTAAGGAAGGACTTCTTTCATTGTTTGTGGAGATAGATTTTGCAGGAACAGATGGCAATGGGCAATGAAAGGGGCTTGATGTCATACTGTACACTTTCTATGCATAAAAACTCATAGACCACAGGTCAGATTTCTTGAATGTGTAGTGTGAAGGCGTGTGTGTGCTTTAGGCTTTTATTATTTTAAACTTCTACTTAATTATAATGGCATATATTATTCTTTAAGCTTTATGTTGCAACTAATTTTAAAAATAAGAAATCTTATAGGTCTGATTCTGTCAAACAAGCGTTGAGCAGGTGTTTGTAAACACAGTAGGGGTGATGGTAATAAAATGTAAATTCCTCATCATGGTGCACAAGACACTTGGTGATCTGGACCCAGCTTATGTCTTTGATCTCATCTCTTGTTATCTCCCTTCTTCCCTGTTTCTGACCTTCACTGGCCTCTGTGCTGTCCCTCTGCTTTTCCCAGCTTAGGGCTGTGGAACTCTCCTCCATGCCTTTTACTTGCTAACCAAGAAAGTCATTGTCCAAAAGGGTCCTTTTTAAGAACCTTCCCTGGCCATCTTATCTCAGCTTAAACCAACCAATTCTAGCTGTTCTCTGTCCCATTACCTTGCCTTACTTTGTTGCTAATACTGACCATAATATGACCTTATTTTATGTATCTGTTTATGTGTTTACCGTTTATCTCTTCCACCAGAAGGTAGGCTCCATAAGTGAGGGTCCCTGTCTGTTTTTTACTTGCTACTGTACCTACAGGGTCTAGAACAGTGCCTGGAACACCTTAGGTACTCAATAAATATTTGTTAAATAAATGCATCAGAGAAGAAAAACGATATGAGGAGAGAATGAATGAGAAAACATATCAGAGCTATTTTCAGTGAGTTGGCCCTTGTGCAATGCCAAGGTTAAGGGCATCAAACCCCCTATGTATAACATCTATGTATAACTTTTGACTCCCCCAAAAGTTAACTACTAATAGCCTACTATTGATTGGAAATCTTACAATAACATAAACCGTCAATTAACACATATTTTGTATGTTACATGTATTATATACTATATTCTTACAATACAGCAAGCTAGAGAAAATATTAAGCAAATAATAAAGAACAGAAAATATATTTCCTATTTATTAAATGGAAGTGGATCATCCTAAAGATCATCATCCTCATCGTGTTCATGTAGAATAGACTGAGGAAAAGGAGGAAGAAGAGGGCATGGTGTTGCTGTCTCGGGGGTGGCAGAGGTGGAAGAAAATCCATGTAGAGTGGATTCATCCAATTCAAACTCATGTTGTTCAAGGGTCAACTGTAATGACCATTTTAATTTATTGCACTGGTGAAAATAATTCTAGATAGCCTAACTGGCGAGTTTCATTTCCTTTTGATTGTTAAGATACTTGAATTATTAAATAATTCCAAGCCTACTTTTATTTTCACCATTAGATTGAATCAACCAGATTGAGGAGTGTTTTATTTTCTCTAAGAGCACTAGCCTGCCTTATTTATAAGTGTTGGTTTGTTTATTTATTTTACCATTTTACTTTTTATTTGATTTTATGTTTCTAAATAAACTCCTTCATCTGCCCTGGATCTGTTTGTGTTGGCATCCGAAGTCTCCATGCGTTTGGGTTTGGAAATACAAATTTGGGAGAAATTGCTAAGGAGAGCCGAACTCTTAACAGGTAGGGTGATGGGAATCAGAGAAGGAAAGCAACGTGAGAGGAGCAGGACTGATGGCTGGGGGCATTGAGATCTTTTCTCATGCCCTGTCCCTATAGGCCCCAAGATTTTCAGTAGCGCCCACTGTGCTCATGACAGTTTGTGTGGAAATGAAGGAAGAAACTGAGCTTCTGTGTCTGTTGTATGAAGCGAGGCGCCGCAAAAGAAAACATGCCTGGAGGAAGAGGTGACTAGGCAAACATAAATCCCAGGGAATCCGCAAACATCTTATGGCTGCACTGGGGCTTTCACGGGGCATAGATTAAGGGTCCCAGCCCATCTCATCAAGGTCTTAAGGGTCACGTGAGTTAGATCCATGTAAGTGCAGGTCAACACAAAACAACCAAAAAAGACAGAAATCTATGCAATCACTGCTAAATTAATACTTCAAAGTAAGCACAATATTCCTCCTCATTCATATTTGTCTCCCAGCCTCAGAGTCTTAGGAATGGTGTAAAGAGGTTGCTGCTAAGACTCTGTTGGGCACAGTTGTAGCTTATTTGTAGATCCTATCCTAGCATGATTGAATAGGACTTAAAAAGAGACTTATGTCTGGATCTGACTTGCTTTCTACCCTTATACTGTCCTAACCCCAGGAGGTATGTCTGCTCTTCACTCCCCAGCTATGAAATTCTGATCTGTTTGCTAGTGTGGCATAGCCGGCAGAGCCCCCAACCCCAGGGGCTGACTCTGCCTTTTGCCAACTCAATCTCCTGTTGGTTTGAACCATGGCCAGCCATCTCTCTTCATAAATTGTCCCCACTTTTTTGTATTTTGCCATCAGGTCACTTGGACCGTTACCAATAGAGTCCTATTTTCACTCTGTTGGAATAAAAATTTATCTTACCCCAATAGAAGTAACACTTCCCAACCCTAATTCCAACTTTGGTCCTCATCTTCTGCTGTTTTTTTTCCCTTTGGGTATCTCTCATGATTTCAGTGTTGCCTTCCAGATTTTCATTTTTCTTTTATTTTTTTGTCCACAGATTAAAAGTGCGCTTGGATATAAGGCCATTTTTAGAGCTTGCCTCATGCTTGTCTTTGTATTTCTAGGGATCAGAAAGCCTGGTTTGTGACCAGGCACTCATATCATGTGACCATGAATAAAGGAATAAAAGAAGGGAAGAATCTATGAGCTATTGAGTGCTCACCACTCAATAATAATTAATAGCCTAATTAGCCCCATTTTACAGATAAGGAAACTGAGACTTGGAGAAATTAAGGCCACGCAGTTAATTGGTAGCAGCTCTAGAATTCAAACCCAGATATGCCTTATTTCTTGCCTTCTGTTTTGTCTTTTGTGCCACATAGCCTCAATTCATTTAATTATAGATCATATAATTAATTTCCCTAGGTCTTAATTTCTCACTTTTAAATTGAGGAGGGTAGGACTGGGTGGGGAATTTGTAAACTCCCTTCTAATTCTAAAATTTATCAATTTTGAGACTTAGGCTTCTTACCTTCTGTGGTTGATCTTTTCTTTTCTATATTCTTTCTTTCTTTCTTTCTTTCTTTCTTTCTTTTTTTTTTTTTTTACAGGGTCTCATTCTGTCACCCAAGCTGGAGTGCAGTGGCACAATCGTAGCTCACTGCAGCCTCAAGTTCCTGGCCTCAAGTGATCCTCCTACCTCAGCCTCCCAAGTACCTGGGACTGCAGGTGCACACCACCATGCCTGATTAATTTAAATTTTTTTTCTGCAGAGATGCAGTCCCACTACATTGCACAGGCTGGTCTTGAACTCCTGGCCTGAAGGGATCCCCTCACCTCAGCCTCCTAAAGTGCTGGTAGTACAGGCATAAGCCACTTTGCCCAGTCAATCATTTTTGGGTAATCACCAATCCTCTCCAAATTAGAGTGAAGCACAAGAAACAAAACCATTGTGGGTGTTTTAGACAGAAGGTGATTTAACATAGAGAATTGTGTGCTTACAGAGTTAGTGGAAGAACTGAAGGAGTTAGGGTCAAGGTCCCAGCACAGGACTATTCATGGTTGTGGCCAAGGCATCAGCAGGCTGCTGCTGTGCTGCTGTGGTCCCTGCTGCTGCTGCTGCTGTAACTGCCTCCTGACATTTATGGGACTGGTTATTTGACACTGGAACCCTGCAAGTGACCAGCTGCTGTGGTTTGGATATGGTTTGTCTCCACCAAAATGCATGTTGAAATTTGATTCTTATGTGGTGGTGTTGGAGGTGGGGCCTAGTGGGAGGTATTTGGGTCATGGAGGAGGATCCCTCATGAATAGATTAAGGCCCTCCCACAGGGTCAGGGGTGAGTGAGTAAATTAGTTCTTGTGACAGTATTTTAAGAAGAGCCTGGCTTCCTTGGTTTCTTTCTTTTGCTTCCTCTTTTGCCATGTGAGCTCTTCGCACAGGCCAGCTCCCCTTCCATTTTCCACCATGAGTAGAAGCAGCATGAGGTTCTAACTAGAGTCAGCTGCCCTATCTTGGACTCTTCAGCCACCAGAATCATAAGCCAAATAAACCTCTTTAATTTATAAATGACCCAGACTCAGGTATTCTGCTATAGCAACACAAAACAAGACTAAGACACCAGCAAAATGGCCTCTCAATAGTTACATCTTTATGGCATGGTTTGCTGGCGGGGACATCTGCTTGAAAATAGCCTTCTCTACTTATCTGTAAATCTCAGGCAACTACATCTGACTGGTAGAATCTAATTTGTATTTGCAACACCGGATCCTAAAAAGTGTGGGAAATGTGGACTTCAGCTTGTCTCACTCTGCAGAACAAGGAAGAAGGAGGGTTAAATAGGGGCTGAGCAAAGAAAACCATAGTACTTGCCATCTTTCTTTGACTTCTAAATGTCATCTGCCTTCCTCTTACTTAATCTGCACGAGCCCATCTCTAAGGCCCTGTTCTGCCATCGGACTTTTGTCCTGTTGCTGTCTGATTTCTTACAAAGTTACATTAGCAAAGGCGAGTTTTCTTCCCCACGAAGGAATAACATGTTTCCTGACACAGGAACAGAAAATTCAGGCATTTGGAAAGGTGTGGTAATTTCACATTATCGTCAGAATAATAGTAAACGGACTCAAAATGATGCGATCATTCATAAATATGGTTGGTCACGTTAGCTTTGTTAAAACCTAAAAGCAGCTACATTTTTCAGTTAGAGTGACTTCAGAGACATAAAGAATTCTGTAGAAGCCTTCTACTTAGGAGGAGAGCTGAAGGTAGATTTTTTTTCTCAGAGCAAGAAATTTGCTGTTCTGATATGGACATGTGGGATATGTTACAGTGCACAGTTGCCCTCTCCTCTGAAGAAAATGCTGATTCTGCAACTGAGTGTGGCCTGAAAATGCTTGTCCATGTGGAAGACACAAGCCCAGTTCTTAACCACTTTTCCCTTTGCACAGCCTTATTCTCCAGGAGGCCACAAGTACAGCATGTTAACTCAAACTTTTCAAAACCATGAAACCACTGAATATCTCAATATCCGCGTGTGGACTCTCATTTGCCTACTCTGTGTTAACAGAGAAACATTTGGTTTTAAACAAGACTTTATTTAAGAGGAAAAAGTGTATAAGATTACATTTGAAAATGTAATTACTGAAAAGATAAACCATATGTTGTAGTCTTTGTTTTACCTCCTTTTCACTGAAGCCTGCTTTCAAGGGTTCATTTGGAGGTGTATGGAAATTCTAATTCTATAACCAAGCTGGGTAAGCTGAGTGTACTTACTCACCAGTCATACGTGTTTACATCTTGATGTAGTTACTGCCAAAGTATTTTATAGTCCAGTGATATAGTCTTACTTAAAAAGAGCACAAAATATTGACTCAGAGATGCTGAGCTTGAGGCTCCTCACCTACCTCCCTCCTCTTCCCACTGCCACCTTCCTCAAAGACTAAATAAAGGGAGGTTGTCATCAAGATAGAGAGATCTGGGGTTGGAGGAGTGGGCCAGGAATAGGTAAAGAATAAAAATTGTGTTTTCTGGTTCCTTTGACTTCAGGTTGAGCAGGTTGTGTGTATACCACACTAGGACTAGACAAAATGTGAAGTAGGAGCGAAATATTAACAGCCAGATGGGTGCTCACAGATGTTAAAACCCATTATAGGCCCCACTCAAAATCTTTTATAAATGCTACTTCTGACCTTTAGTAAGCAGAATTAATAACCTTCTTCCAGACGGGATAAAAGGGAGGGGGGAACTAATCATGGTAGTAATTTCTGCCTGTTGCAAATCTACCTGTCAATTTGTTTATGTATAACTTGGGTTCTTTTTGATAGGTAAAGGTAACAGCCCAAAATGTTTGAAGTTGATAAGGGCTACTATTCCACCATAACCTTGCTACAAAGTTATAATGAAAACAAGCTTTTGGTAAATTTCATTGTTGATGTAGGCATTTTTAAACAAACCTTTATGAGCAGGCAAGCACAATACAGTCTGTTCTGTAAGCCCAATGTGGTTCCAGTACTCTACTTTTTTAGTTGCTCCAACCAACATTCTGCAAGAAAAGTTAGCCTAAGGAAAAGGAGATAGCATTCTAGAAGTAGACTTCTGTTATCTGTTTAGCATCAACAGATAACAGAAACTTAGAGGTAATTTAGAAATCCTTCTAAATCAGTGATTGAATATAGTAGTATAGTAAGGTAAAATTGTGAAAGACTTTTAAATGAACCAAAAGATTAGCAGGTGTTTTCAGTAGAAAACTATGCATTGTTTAGAGCAGGGGTCCTCAAACCCCAGCAGGTACCATCTGTGGGCTGTTACAAAATGGGCTGCACAGCAGGAGGTGAGCAGAAAGTGAGCAAGCATTACCTCCTGAGCTCAGCCTCCTGTCACTAGATTCTCATAGGAGCGCAGACCCTATTGTGAACTGCGCGCGTGAGGGATCTAGGTTGCATTCTCCTTATGAGAATCTAGTGCCTGATGATCTGAGGTAGAACAGTTTTATCCTGAAACTATCCCCCACGCCCCACCATCTTGTGGAATAATTGTCTTCCACGAAACTAGTCCCTGGTGCAAAAGTGTTGGGAACAACTGGTTTAGAGAATACCTTTGTGATTATTTGATTCTATGTAATGTCTGCCTTTCATTGTCTGAGCTATTTTACAATTCTGTAGATATAAGTTAACCTGTAGAGAACTGAGAGTAGGGCAAATAATTTTTATCTATACACATGCAAATAAATTCTGTCTAGTGGAGGTTCAATGGACTTCCCCTCCCTACAGTGGAAGAAACCAGTTTTGTACCTATTTAAAAAATTCATTACCCATGGGCTTATATGTTTGTCTGGTCTTAGAGGTCTTCTCTGAATAAACTGTTACTTCTTTTCTGGTTTCCTCATTAGTTAGTGAGGCAAATAAAATCTTTGAAACATGTTCTTTTTATATTATAAAGAGTCATAATTTTACTGATTTAAAAAATTTATCCTCACCACCAAACCTAAGGACTAATTTGGACCTGGCTGGATTTTTATAGGCTGTTCACCAAAGAGTGAGGAGTGAATCCAAAGTATTTCATCCAGTTTTCAATCTACATATCTTAAATATCTTTAATTTTATAAAATTTTTTAAAATCTATATATTTTAAATGTATTTAAATTTTGCTAATAAAGGCCCAATTGTAACATTTATCATTCTAAATACTGACTGGAGAATCTAGCCTATTATGTTAATTATCAAAATTTCAGGGATTGATCTAGATATGAATAATAGAAGTGCTTGTATTCTAGTGTGGCCTTTCTAATAAAATTATAGTTGGTTTCCCTTGTGTGCAGATTTTCAGTCAGAGGAGGTGACTATCTTTAGAGCTGAAGCTTGATTTTTTTTTTTTTTTTTTTTCCTGAGACAGAGTCTTGCTCTGTTACCTACGTTCGGGTGTAGTAGCACAATCTCTGCTCACTGCAACCTCCACCTCCCGGGTTCAAGCAATTCTCCTGCCTCAGCCTCTGGAGTAGCTGGGATTACAGGCATGCAGAACCACACCTGGCTAATTTTCATATTTTTAGTAGAGACTGGGTTTCACCATGTTGCCAGGCTGGTCTCAAACTCCTGGCCTCAGGTCATCCACCCACCTCGGCCTCCCAAAGTTCTGGGATTACAGAAGTGAGCCACTGCACCCGGCCTCAAGCTTAAATTAAATAGCGTATTTATAGTACTATAAGATCTATGATGGTATATTTTAACATAAATTACAAACATCATACATTGCCTTTTAAAGAAATTAAGACAAATCTTCATAGTTGAAAATTCGCATTCCAACAGTACATTAGTTCATGTAATCTTTAAGCACAAAGTAATTTGACATTCATATTGCTAGAAAATGAAAAGTTGGTAAAATCTCAATTGAGTTGAAGTGAGCTCTAACTTGAGTATTTTAAAGCTATTCACAGAGATCTGCAGAAAAAATTTGAATATTCAACCTTAATATAAATATGTTTTTTGAAAAGGGAGAGGAAAGATTTACAGAAAGAAATAGTAATTTACATATAATAATAGTGCTTTGCATTTATATGCCCCTGATAACCATTCAAGGTCAACTTGTTACCCAATATCAGTGAGCCCCAAAAGGCCAACAGAATTTCAAGCCCATTGGGCTAAGATTAATCATAAGGAGAAGCAATTTTTTCTTCAATGAAACATCTATAGTGTGAAGGGAGGTGAGGAGGACATATTTAAAGAAAGGTTATTTGCATCACGGCAAGGACTTAGCACAGAATATGTTTTCTTCTCACCTAATGCTACAGAGAAACCCATTTCTAGTGGGTTTAGATAGGAAACTCTATAAGGAGAGTTTCCTACATAAAGCCACAGGATAGAGTTCATCTGAATCGGAGAGGGACTTCACTTACCGGTTCAACATTGTATGGAATTATGCAATAAAAATCAGGAACAGGCTTACTAGTTACAGAGACAGTAGATGTTCTGTTGCAAATGTTGGGGCAGTTGAAGCCAAAGTCCCATATAAGACCGAAACCTTGAACAGTTGCAGAGAGGTTGAGGACTGACCACTTCAGGAGGGATACAATCAGAGCAGCTTGGTTCAATGAGAATTGTAGGTATAAGCAATCTGGATTAGAGAAAGTACTGAGACAACAGAAAAAGGAAATGGGGGGAGAAATACTTCCCTTGACAATTTGGGTAAGGGGCTCACTAACACTCTAAAGAAGGGGTTTGATTAATTTCCATCAGAACTACATTGTTCTTAAGTCTGCAAGCAATATGTAATTTGCTGTACGTTTTTGTGCCTGGGCTGTTAAAAGTTCATGCTATTTCAGGATGTTTTAGTGTGAATAAAATTTCAAAAAAGTAATAAAGTTAAAGAAATAAAATGTAACTTAAAAATAAAATCTTTTTAGGTTATGTTAAGAAGTATTTGAATCAGGAGAACCTAATCGTCTTTTAGTTTCTATCTTCATAGCTCTACTACGGTTCTTTGTAAAAGAGGGTTAGAATAAGGCCATTTCACTGGATCAGTCAGCTCTTATTTCCACCATGTGGTTTTTCACCTCTGTTATTCTGTCAAGCTTTCCCTTTTGTCTGGAATCACCTTTTCCACTCCAGGATCAGCACTCTCCTATCTCCTGCCCCCAAACACCAGGTTAACTTATCCTCTCAAACAGGTTACATTGAATGTTTGCTAAAAGCTGTCACTATCCCACACCTGTGTACTATCCTGTGCATGACCCTATGATTACATTCTCGCATTTTACTAAAATTATATTTCCAACTCTATATCCCCAAGCTGTGAACTCCTTGGGGGCAGAAGCTATGTCTTATCCATTAAGGTATCCTTAGCACCTTGCACTGTTTTTCCAGCACACAGTCTTCCAACGTTTAGTGGAAGATTGAAGGAGTGAACTGTAACTATAAAACACTTAAAAATGGCATATAAAATATCCTCAACATTATCTCCAATGCACAGAGTAGTTTGCAATGATCAGGTACTACATTAAAATGGAAAATGAAAACCATGTGGTGAAGGGACACAGAGGCCGCTGCTGCTGCCCGGGTTTGCGGAAGATTTCTTAATCTAATGCTGGTTTTGGACATTTAGTTCAGGTCGGTCCAGAATCCAGTGCAAGGCCTTGGGTCAGGGCAAGGAGGGGAGGTGGGCTGTTTAATGGGTGTTTTGTTTTGTGAAAGTGTGAACTAGGAAAAAAAATGCTCACAAAAAGATGATAAGGAAACTATGTTTTTCTGCCTGGGTTCTGGTAGAAAAACATCTCTGAGAATTTATAATATAGATATTCCCTTGCAGGGGTTTAGAGTCAGTTTTGTATGACCTCCTGGTTTTAAAAACCCCAACGTCAGGTGGCCTATTAGCATCCTGGAGTGCCTGGCTGAGGCAATGTAAATTTCCACTGCAGGGGCAGATTTCAACCCTGATGCACAGGCTTGTCACAGAGATACACGGGCTGAATGAACACTAACACACTAATCAAATTTTATCTAACACACAAAGAAACAAATGTCCACAAGGCAGAATTATTAGATAAAGGACATAAAATTAATATACTTCAAGTGTTTAAAGAAAAATGAGCCTTGCTTTGGTTAAATAGAATTCAGCAAATTTCTGGCAAAAATCTAAACTGTATTCCATCCAGGGCCGGTTACATAATTTGCAGGGTCCTGTGCAAAATAAGAATGCAGGGCTCCTTGTGAAAAAATTAGGGAAAAAATGTTATAAAGGTGCTAAAAGAGAAAGCTTTTTCTTTAAAAACATTTTGTTAGTTGTAAAACATAACAGGAATAATAATAATACATGAGTAACAATATAAACTTACAAATCACAATAATATATTGGTATAATTTTAAATAAATAATAATTTAGTAATATTATATCAATGAATTACGTAATTTTCTGGCCAAATTTTCTGCAAATTCATTTATTAGGTCATCAAAATTTACACTTTTACCAATTTAATTTTCAATTAATATAATTGAAAGCAATGTCAGTCCTCTTGGCAAATGCAAAGTTGCAAATAATTCTCGATAATATTCAATTTTGAAAAGGACCTTTCTGTTGATGCAACTGTTTACTAAAACTGCTAGTAGTATTTTGTAGGCTGTGAGAACATTGAGATAAATTTCTGATACATTATTTTGAAATACACATTTTTAGCACATCCAGAACTAATACTTCTTCTTCTTCTTTTTATTCTTCTGAGATGGAGTCTCAACTTGTTGCCAGGCTGGAGTGCAGTGGCACGACCTCGGCTCACTGCAACCTCTGCCTCCCAGGTTGAAGCGATTCTTCTTTCTCAGCCTGCGAAGTAGCTGGGATTGCAGGCACCCACCACCACACCCAGCTAATTTTGTATTTTTAGTAGAGATGGTGTTTCACCAAGCTGACCAGGATGGTCTTGAACTCCTGACCTCAGGTGATCCTCCCTCCTCGGCCTCCCAAAGTGCTGGAATTACAGGCATAACCCACTGTGCCTGGCCAAGTACTGATGATTCTTGCAAAAAAACTTTTCTAAAAAGATTTAACTGTATTCAAATTGGTTTATTGTAAGTCTGAATTTAATTTAACATGTGAATATATACCACAGCATTTTATTTTATTGTTTTCTCTAACATTTCTCTAAAAATATTGTTTTTTTCCTAATGTTTCCTACAATTTGTGGCAGTCATACAAGAAACCAAAGATGGCTTCATAATTTGTACACAATTCAGAACAACTGTTTATGCATTCCATCACAATATATCCCTTGGCAGAAAAATTAGTCTTAGAATTGTCTTCCTTGTTAATAATTGGTTCATCCAAAGCTTCATATGAGAATACTGTTCTTTTTCTTTTGAATGTGATGATCTTTAAACTGTTTCTAAATCTGTGGATATTTGCTTTGCAATATTGCAGAAGTTTTCAAAACCAGAGTCTAAAGTCTTTGCAGAATTTTAAGAACTCTCTGATATGCTTTAGTACAATGTCCATGAGCACAGTTGATTTTGTAATAATTTATTGACAAAGTTTATGGCCTGAGTACAGGCAGTTCCTGTCCCAGTATTCAGACCAGAGAGTTAATTTTGGTACAGATGCTATAAGGACAGGCTTTGGAGGTAGAAGGGCGAGCCATGATCTTGGTGCTGCCCCCATGCAGAGCATATAATCTCTCCCTGAGCCATGGCAGCTGCTGCCACTGTTGATGTTTCTGCCCATTGCTCAGGATTCCAGAAGACCCAAGCCTGCACACAACCTGTTCACACCTATCACGTCTGCTCTGCTCATGCTTCATTGTCTCATTGGACTTCACGGACCAAGCACAAGTTCAAAGGTAAAATTATTATGAATTTCAAGTCAGTGACAACTAAGCATTAAGCTATGGCCCTTCTGTTGAGCAAACCCTGTGAACTGCGTAGGTTCTCACCTTCAGCAGAGAGCTGCACTGATTATACAGTTTTATTTTGTTCTCTCAACTACTTTAAAAGTAGATACTGCACATTTATTCTTCCCTGGGAACTCCTAGAAAATTAATGTATAGAATAATTAATTTACTGGCCTGAATTCAAACAAGGTAGTAATAAAGGTTAAGTGTAGAACTTAGACTATCTGAACTTCAGCTTGAGGTTGTTTTAGATGTTTAGGCTATTTTTCCATAGTCATGTCAAAAAATGCACAGATTTTCCTTATCTAAAATGTTTGGTGTTTGCCAAAGTTCCCCTCAGTTTAATGCAGATTCTATCCATGAGAGGTAGGAAAACTTAGACATGTCTAGGACTTCAACTCAACTCTAAGCATAGCCTTGAAAAATCCCTCTTAATATGCAATACATTTGATGAAACTCAAAAAAATTTATTATTCTCCATGATGAACTGCTTTCTACAGAAAGTCCATAGTATTTTAAAACTCTTTCTATAATAAATGTGTGTATCTGTGTGGTTATGGGTGTGCATATACCACCCTGTGAGTACATAATCTCTTACTCACACTAGATAACATTTTTTGATATGTTAGTGGTAAAGAATGTATATTTCATATGGTCTTTATATGCATATGGAAAGATCCAGTATGTGGGCTGATAAATGTTTACAACGTATTCATAAAGTTGGTCTACAACCAGTTTCTATGAAGAATTGTGTAATCCTTACATTGGATCACTCCCCAATCTTTGCTATTTCCATCATTGCCTGAAACTAACTGAATCTGGGGTTAAGACAAGAAACGCATTTATAGGGGAAATTTCGGATTTTTATTCTTCATGATGATTTGAAAGAAAGGTATATTGGGAATGGCCTTTGAAAAGCTGGATGATTGAAATGATACTCTAACAGCGTTATTGGAGGCTTTGCAAATAGCTAAGTAAAGCCAGTTGGAAAGAAGGGTAAACTAAACTCATTCTTTCCAATGTCTCGTCTATCAGGAAAGAAAACATAAGGGTTACGTCTTCACTTTTAATATGATATGATAAACACAGAAAGGGAATGGCATTCATTTTGTTTAATATTCCATGAAGGTATGTGAGCAGGGTAATATTTTATCATCTGAGAATATAACAAATGTCTATGTCATTTCCCAGTAATGAAACATGTCAAGAAATTATCACTGCTTGGGAAAATGAAGTTTAAAGAGCATGCTTTTGCTAATAAATCATAGAATGTAATGTGATATGGTGTGACTATGTTAAACAAATAATTATATCTATGAATGCAATCTGAGCCAGAAGGGAAACATACATGCTTTTGCTTTAGTTTGTACCCCACCCACACTCACACAAGCACACATACACTCACACACAATTCACACATACACACCATATCATGCTTAAAGATCAGGGATGTACTGCTTGATGGCCTAGAGAAACTAGACTAGTGGGAAACACTTATTAATATTTGGTTACCTTTGCCCTATCACCCCTTGTCTAAGTCCCCATGTATATGCCATATTCCCATGTTAAATTTAGAAGATATTTGTGTACCAAGCCTGCTTACTCATCCTTAGGCCAGAGTAGAATTTGGTGAAATTGACTATGCAACTGAATTGAATATCCAACCTCCCAGTCATTTTCTATTCCCCAAACACCATAACACCAAATGTTCCATTTAGAATCTTCAGGCTTGATATTTCCATGCTCATTTCAAAATTTGCAATTTCCCTGCTTTGCTCCCTGCCCATCAAATCTGAGGGGAGGTAATCCATACAGTGATCTTTATATGATAAGCACACAACAAATGTGTACAAGGGAAATATACTAAAATGCCTTTCTGAAGTGTAGACCAATTATTTCTTTCTACTCTCTTTACCCATTGGACTGACACTGGAGCAGATACTCAAAGAGGTGTCTGAATAGAGTTAGTTATTCTTGTTGTGAAGGTAAACTTCTGAGGTACCAAATCATTCTGGTTGTTTTTTGTCCTTCGAGGCTGGGTCTACCTGCTTTAAGTTCTGAGTGAGCTGTGTAGATGTGTGTCTATGGGCTGGGGGTGAGGTTGGAGGAACGGGAGACTGTATTCGGCAGGCCTGACAGCATTTTCTAAATGTTATTACTGTTGGCAAAGTCTTATCTTAGATGAGGTGGTAAATTAGTAAACTGCCATGGAGAGGTATGATTTTGTAAAATTAGATGGGATATAAAGAAACACAATTAATTCCAGACCCTCCAGCAAGAGTGATGAAGTAACTGGAGTCTTTGTTCTTTTCAGACTATCAGACACACCATCTTTTCTTCTGAGTAATAGCAGGCACTCTCAGGCTGTCAGATGATATGCCAGGTATGCACTTGCAATGTCGACAAGGCCACCCCAGGGTTACATGTTGGTGTCTTTAGGGAGAAGAAGAGTGAATCACCATCCAGCCGTCTGTTTTCTCCTGTTAACCCTAAACCCCATGTTACATCTTTTCACATTTTTAAAATGATCGCAGAGTGGTTATAAACTTTTTTTTTTTTCTTTTTAGCTTACACTCTAAATTAACTAATGAGATCTATGTTGAAAGAATCAGAAAACCCCATCCCTATGAAAATGGAACTTAGGCCCATGCAGTATCTCATATTTTAAGGGAAGATGCTGGAAAGACTTGAGATAGATGAAGACTGAGAAAAACTTTCTTTACTATTTGTGCATAGCCTTATGCTGAGATGAGAGAAAAAATAAACATAAAAGAACAGGGTGCAGAGTTGTGCAAACTGGTGGCCACACACACGAGCCCAACACTATGTGGGGACTTCCTAGGAGCTATTCTATGGACGGTGTGAGGCTTGCCTTTCTTCTGCTGTTGGATGTCAGTTTTCTTTGCATCTTCTGAGAAAGCAAGTTCCCAGGTGTTTCAACAATGGGTCTCTGAAATGCTATACTCTAAAGGCAGGACTCACTTCATGTAGGTATCATACATACAGGTTTTCATTTTTAACCAAAACAATTTAAAATTATTTGCTCATGCCTAAAATTATTTGCTCATGTCTATAATCCCAGCACTTTGGGAGGTTGAGGTGGGAGGGTCTCTTGAGCCCAGGAGTTCAAGGTCTGCCAGGGCAATATAGGGAGACCCCGTCTCTACAAAAAATTACAAAATTAGCCGAGTATGGTGGCGCATGTCTGCTACTCACTCAGTAGGCAGAGGTCGGAGGGTTGCTTGAGCCTGGGAGTTTGAGGCTGCAGTGAGCCGCGATGGGGCCACTGCACTCTAGCCTGGCTAATAGAACAAAATCCGGTCTGATAAACACACAACTCCTGTCCCCCAAAACAAAAACAGATTTAGAAAGGGTGGGTTTGGGAGATTAAATATAGGTCTCACACACTGCTAAAGTCCCTTTTCAGTGGTTTTCTGGAAAGTGTCCCTAGTGACACTTGTTAAGAAAAATAATCAGAAAAATGTGAGAAAACAGACTTACATAATCGTCACTGATGAATTAGTTTGTCTTTAGGCAGAACCTTTCTGCTGAGAGGAAAGATTTAAAACTGTGCTCATCTGATTCAGAACATATGTGGGATGCACCAGTATGACACCTCAACAAATGGCCTCTTCACACATGTCACCAACACTCATTTCACAACTGTTTATTGATTATCTATAATATGCAAGTTATAGTCTGAGCACTAGGGATACAGCAGTGGGCTCTTTTCATGGAAGATACATGAAATAAGTAAGTAAATAGTAGAGGCAGCTATTTTCATTTGAATTGGGAGGGAAAGCCTTTCTGAGCAGAAGACTTTGAATGAATTTCTAAAAGGAGTCAGTCAAGCGACGACATGGGAAAATGGCATTCCAGGCAGGGGAACAGCCCACTTAAAGTGTGGTGAATTTGGAGAGCCAAATGAACAGTAGTTGGGAAAAGCGAGTCAGCAACAGACAGTAGACTGACATGAGGTTGGGTGGTAAGTCATGGACTAGATCATACCAGGCCTTGTAGGCTCTGGTTAGAATTTTTGATATAATTTCATTACAGTGGGAAGCCCTTGGAGGATTATAATCCAAGAGATTACTTGATTTTATGTTTTAAATATATCATTCTTACTGTGAATAATATTCTGTGAATAAGAGATTATATGGGCAAGAGAGGCAGCAGGGAGACCAGCTGAGTATTGAAATGATACAGGGTATAAATTATAACAATAATGATAGCAAACACTTAAACATACTTACAGTATGTCAAGTAATATTCCAAGGACTTTCAATATGGCAACACACTGAGTCCTCGTAACGACTCTACCATGATTTCATTTGACAGATGAGGTAACTGAGGCAGAGGAAGCTTGAATGGCTTGCCCAGAGCAGGTAAGTAGCAGAACAGGAATTCAAATTCAGACAGTTTGTGCTTGCAGCTGGCCCTCAATTATGGTAGCAGCAGTGGAGATAGAGAGACACGGATAGAGTATTAGTACTCTATTGCTGCTGTGACAAATTACCACAAACTTAGTGGCCTATATCTTATGACTTTATTATCTTAGAATTCTGTAGGTCAGAAGTTTTACTGGGATAAAAATCAAAACCTCAGCAGTCTCATGTTCCTTCTTGAGGCTCTAAGGGAGAATTCATTTCTTTGCATTTTCTAGCTTCTAGAGGTCAACCTTATTCCTTGATCTGTATCATTCCATGTCCCTGCATCACATAGCCTTTTCTCCTCTCTTCCTCCATTGCCACCTTTATCACCCTTTTCTGTCTCTCTCCCTGGTGTAACTCTGATTTTCCTGCCTCCCTCTTATGAGAAACCTTATGGATTACGTTGGTCCTACCCAGAGAATCCAGGATAATCTCCCCATCTCAAGATTCTTAACCACAACTGCAAGGTCCCTTTGCCATGCAATATTCACAGGTTCTGGTGATTAGAACACAGACATCTTTTTTTTTCTGGGGCAGAGGAGGGGGGTCATCGTTTAGCCTACCATGCAAAGGTTCAACATGTCTTTTAAAGGTAGTATACACAAAACTTTGCTGATCCATTGGATGTTGGGATTGAGAGAAGGATTTATGAACCAAGGATGACTTCTGGATTTTTTTTTTTGGCTCAGACAACTGGCTGGATGATGCTACCACATATCAGGATGGACAAAATACTGGGGGAGAATCAGCTTTGTAGGGATAAAACAGAGTGAATTTTGTCCATGATGAGTTCGGATTGCCAAGCTGAGATCTCTGGTAGTTGGTTGCGAGAGAGCCATTGTATATAGAAATTTTGAGTATAGTAGAAGGAACAAAGCTAGAGAAAGGAATTTAGGATTTGACATTTTTATGTTACTTAAAAACCACAAAATGAGTTGGGATAATCAGGGGAGAGTATTGCTAGAGAAGAGGAGAGACCTAGAGACTGGTCCCTTTGACACTGATCCCTAAAAAGCATTTAGAGGTTAAATAGAGTATGGAGTCAGCAAAGGAGACTGGAAAAAAGGTCAAGAAGGTGAAAGGGAAACCAGGAAAGTGTGGTGATAGATAATCCAAGAGGAGAGCGGATGGAGACTAAGTGTCACCAAAATCCATTCTCTCCTTCTTCCACAGAATTAGACTAGCAGCTGGGAATGTGGCCACCCATCGAAAAGCTGTATTTCCAAACTCCATTGTACCAAGATGTGACTACATGACTAAATCTTCACAAATGACATATGCCATTTCCAGGCCATATCCTTACCATGTTGCACATGTACTCTCCAATGCTCTTCCCCCAACTTTCGTCATGTAGCCAGGAACAACTTACTATGGAATGGTAGAGAAATAAGAAAGATGCAGAGCAGAGCAAACCTCATGTCTGGTCTGTTTTGTGGGAGAGAAATGAACATAACTATTCTTTAAGGGAAGGTATTGTTAAGGCTTTTTTGTCGTTAAGCCATTGTATTGTTTGCCTAGCTATATTTTAGTTAATTCAGATATTGTGTCAAATTAAATTAAATTTGGCCCAAAGATGTGTCTTTACTTTGAGTTCCTGTGTAACAAACTGCAACCTAACTTAGTATGTAAATAAATAAGCTGCAAACTAACCTAACAGTATATTATAGTAAATAGTTGAATCCCAGCCAATCGCAGTAGCTGAGTTTCAGTCAATCACAGACTGCCAACTGATCAGACCATGTTCACATGAGGCAAATGCCCACCTGTAGCCAATCAAACTGGTTCTGTACACCACTTTCTCTTTCTGTTTGTAAATACTATCTGCCCATATTGCTGGGTGGATATTTCTGAACCTTTCCTGTTTCAGGGTGCAGCCTGATTCATGAATTCTTCTTTGTGTAAATAAACTCCGCTAAATTTAATTTGTCTAAAGTGTTTCTTTCTAACAGTTGATGCTAGAACTGGGGCTTTTCCTAACTAAGTCTATATATATATGCCATCTGCATAGTGGTGAGGCAGCAGGTGGCTTCAACATGCTAGAATGTGTGTGACCTTTATAATGCTATAACAAAACATTTGGTAAACTGTGGCCTGCAACAAATTATATACCCTGCACTCACTAAGACTATAGGGTAAAGAGAAACAACTAGATATAGCTAGATTACTGTATTTTTTGAGCTCCTTGCTGCTTTAGAAAAATGTTTCAAAACAGATACAAACTCAGAAAAATAGTCTCCAGAAATTTAGACCCTCTTATGTTTGGAAAAGTTAAGTCCTATACCTTAAACAAAAAAGAAGATAGTTGTTACATATAACCTTGAAGAAGAATTAAAAAACAAAACAACAACAACAACAAAAAACCATTAAGATCCTCAGGGAGAAACAGTCTCGGTAGGCAAAGAACAGACCAAGGGTGTGGCCTTCCAAACCAGTCCTCTTAGTTCAGAAGACCTAAAAGTAACTGCCGTTAAAGTAAGAAAGAAAGCTGCCATTAAAGTAAATAATGAAATGAAGCAAGAATTGGAGCTATGCCCACAAAAGAACTTTAGTTAGGTTGCTAACACATGGGACTAACTATGAGCAAAATTGTCTTAAGTCTATGAATTTTTTGAGGGAATTATATTTTCAAAGAAAAAATTGCTTAAGCTTTAACCAATATACAGGACATCAAAATTGTATAAGCAGAAAGTATGATATGAAAGTTGTACAGTTGCTAACAGAACATGATTCCCACTACCTACTTTAGATATGGTCTTGAAGGATAATGAAGCAACAAAAACTTAGCAATGTCACTGGGGATGAAGGACAATGATCAAGAGTTCCTTCTAGGGAGCAGAACTAGTGTCAATTAAGGAACTTCCTTAAGCTACCAGAGCAGGGAATTTTCAAAGACCTGTCCAATCAGAATTCCATCATTCCTATGGACCAGTGACTGATGTATTTCCCATTATTCTCTTTTAATTATTTATTAAATTTTTTATTTACAAATAATTTTAGACTCACCAAAAAGTTGCATGAATATAGAGTTTTCTTACACCTCTCATGTAGCTTTCCCTAAAGTTAATATTTTGCATAACCACAACACAATGATCAAAACTAAGAAGTTAATATTGGCGCAATGGTATTAACTAAATCAGAAACTTTATTTTGGATTTCACTGGTTTTCCCACTAATGTCTTTTTTTTTTTTTTTTTTTCTGTTTCAAGATGTAATCTGGAATTCTATATTGCATTCAGTTGTCACATCTCTTCTGGTCTCTTGACAATCTGTGACAATTCCTCAACCTTTGCTTTTCTAGAAAACAGTATTGGTCAGTAATATCTGCCAAATATTCACATACTTGTTTAACTATAGTACAAACATAAAGTGTTTCAGGATTGCTAATTCATTCCCCTGAGAGAAGAAAATGTACTTACTAGAATTTAGTATTGTACAATTCTTTTAGTATTTAGTCTTACAGCATCCGATCAAAATACTCATTTTCAAAGTAATTCAGGTTAGTCCCTTTCTTCCCTACCCTCTTTAGCAGGGTCATACTATTCATTTGTAATACAGTTACATTCATTTGTTAAGTTTGTAGTCCATATTGAGTCCTCCCACAACATCCTGGTTGGTTTTTAAAATTTTTTACATATAATAAAATTTGCTTTTTGTAGTATATAGCTCTACAGGTCCTGACAAATATATAGTTACATATCCACATTTATAATCATGATACAAAACAGCTTCATCAACCCAAATCTCATCTTTACTGATTTTTTTCTAAGCAACCCCTCTCCACATCCCCTACCTCTGAAAACCACTGTCTCGTTTTCTGTCTGTAGAGTTTTGCCTTGTCCAGAATGTTATATTAATAGAATCATAAGACGTTTTCTATATCGCATCTTAGGTCTGACTTCTTTCACTTAGCAGAAGGCTGTTGTTGGTTTTTTTTTTGGGTTTTTTTTTTTTTTTTTTTTTTTTTTTTTTTTTTTTGACTCAGAGTCTTGCACTGTTGCTGGGCTGGAGTGCAGTGGCGCGATTTCGGCTCACTGCAACATCTGCCTCCCAGGTTCAAGCGATTCTCCTGCCTCAACCTCCTGAGTAGCTGGGATTACAGGCACCCACCAACACGCCCGGCTAATTTTTTATTTTTATTTTTAGTAGAGATGGGATTTCACTATATTGGCCAGGCTGGTTTCAAACACTTGACCTCGTGATCCACCTGCCTCGGTCTCCCAAAGTGCTGGGATTACAGGCATGAACCACTGCGCCCAGCCCAGAATGCATTTTAAGATTCATTTATGTGGCCATGGGCATCAATACTTTGTTTCCTTTATTGGTGAGTAGTATTCCATGGTATGGAACTTTTTAAATATTAGCCATTCAAATAGACATGTAGTCATATCTAATTGTGATTTTACTTTGCATTTCTCTAATGATTAATGATGCTTATTTTTCATCCACTTCTTTGGTGAAGTGTCTGTTTATATATTTTGTTCATTATTAATTGGGTTGTTTTCTGGTTAAGTTTCAAGAGTTCTTTATGCATTCTGGAAACAAACCCTTTGTCAGAAAGATGACTTGAAAATATATTTCTTTCATTCTGTGGCTTGTCTTTTTGTTCTCTTAACTGTGTCTTCACAGCATAAAAGTTTTCAACTTTGAAAAAGCCCAAATTATTGTTCTTGTTTTTTTAAATGAATTATACCTTTGTGTCATATATGAAGACGCATTGCCTAACCCAAAGTCAAAAAGTTGTTCTCTTACATTTGCTTCTAGAAATTTTATAATTTTATGTATTATATTTAGGTCTATGATTGTTTTTGAGTTAATTTTTATATAAGATTTAAAGTACCCATAAGGTTCTTTCTTTCACATATAGATGATATAGTAAGCAGAATTCTAACATAGTCCCCTCAAGATTTTCTACCTTAATACCTGGGACTATGAATACGATGAAATAATACACCCTGATTATGCTACTTTATAAGGTATAAAGGATTATGTAGATGCCATCAAGGTTACTAATGTGTTGATTTTCAGGTTTATCAACAGGGAGCTTATCTGTGTGGAACCAATCTAATAGTCAGGATTGATATTATACAAACAACCATATGAACTTGGAAGCAGATTTTTTCCCAGAGTCTTCAAACAGGAGTCCAACCAAGCTGACAACCTGGATTTCAACCTGATAAGTTCCTGTGAATATGTGTATCCTTTCACTAATACCATACTATTTTAATTATTGGATATTCATCTTGCGTTTCTGGGATAAACGCTGCTTGGTTAAGATACATTAACTTTTTATATTGCTGGACTTGATTCTCTAATTATTTGGTTGAAGATTTTGTGTCTATGTGCATGAAGGATATTGGCCTGTAGTAAGTCTTACAGCAAGTCTTGAAATGGAATAGATTCCTTTAATGTTGTTCTTTTTCAAATGTGCTTTTGCTATTCTAGTTTATTTGCCTTTCTATATACCTTTTAGAGCCAGCTTGACAATATTTACAAAAAAGCCTGCTGAGATTGCATTGAATGTATAGATTTAATTGGGAGAGAAGTGAGAGCATAGTAATATTGAGTCTTCCAATTTATCAACAAGTTACATCTCTCCATTTATTTAGATATAATTTGCTTTTTTGATCAGTGCTTTGTACTTTTTAGCATTTAGATCTTGTACATTTTCAATAAATTTATGCCTAAGGATTTAATTTTTTGGGTGCTGTTGTAAATAGTACTTTTATCTTATTTTTTTTTTAAAAATTCCCACTGTTTGCTGTTAGTATCCAGAAATACAGCTGATTTTTGTGTATTGATCTTGTTTTCTGCAACCTTGATAAACTCAAATGTTACTTCATTACCTTTTCTG
This sequence comes from Theropithecus gelada, assembly GCF_003255815.1. NCBI lineage: Eukaryota > Metazoa > Chordata > Mammalia > Primates > Cercopithecidae > Theropithecus > Theropithecus gelada. Next base: position 146,097,954 of record NC_037668.1, read on the forward strand.
TGGATTCCTGAAATTCTCTATGTCCACAATTACGTTGTCTGGGAACAGAGAGTGATTTTTCAAATATGTGTAGACTGTATTTTTATTGCATTATTACACTGATTAGGACATACTGTATGATGCTAAATAGTTTCAGTGAAAGAGGACATCCAGACTCTTACCAGAAAGTTTGATGTTAGCTGCAAGGTTTGTGTGTGTGTGCCTTTTATCAGGTTAAAGACATTCTCTTTTATTTCTAGTTTGCTGATCTTTAAAAATCATTAACGTGTTGATTTTTTTTCCCAAATACCTTTTCTCTCTCTCTATATATAAGACATGATTATATTACTTTTAAAATTTAATCTGTTAATATAGTGAGTTACATTGATTGATTTTAAAAGTTGAACCAGTCTTGTATTTTTGCAATAAAGACTATTTGATCATGGCATAGTAACTGTTTTATGTATTGCTGGACTTCTAATTTTGCTAAAGTTTTACTGAAGATTTTTGTGTCTATGTTCATGAGAGTGAGGGATATTGGCCTGTATATTTCTTGTTTATATGTTATGTTTTCGGTTTTGATGTTAGGGTAATGACGGCCTCATAAAATGTGTTGGGGAATGTTTTTTCCCTATTTTTCAGAAGAGATTGTTTATAATTGGTATTATTTCTTCCTTAAATGTTTGGTGAATTAACCGGTGAAGTCACCCAAGCTTGGAATTTTCTTTGTGTAAAGGTTTTTAACTACAAATTTAATTTCTATAATCGAGGTAGGATTATTCAGGTTATTTTATTTTCTTGAATGGGTTTTGGTAGTTGGTGTCTGTCAAGGAATCAGTTCATCTCTTCTAAATTGTTGAATTTATAGGCATGGAATTATTTGTAGTATTCGCTTACTATTCTCTTAATGTCTGGTAGGTCAGGGGTTATATCTGTTATTTCATCCCTGTTGGTAGGTTGGTAGGTTGTGTTATCCATACCCGACAAATTTCTAAATTTTATTACATAGTATTTTAATTACCTTTCAGTTTAAAGTATCTTAAAATTTTCTCAAGACCTCCTCTTTGAATCATAGGATGTTTAGAAGTGTGTTCTTTAATTTCCAAGATTTCAGAGATTTTTTTCAAATATCTTTGTTTTTGATGCCTATTTTAATTTCTTTACGATTCAAAAACATGCTTTGTATAAATTCTATTCTTTTGAATTTGCTAATGTTTGTTTTATGGCCCAGAATATAGTCTGTCTTGCTAAATGTTTTGTGTTCAACTGAAAAAAAAAATGTATCTTTTACTGTTTTAAGTGTTGCATTTTACATAGCTTCAAATTGAAAATCTGTTTAGTGTTTATGCTGCTCAGTATTTTGGTACTGTGAGCTATAAAGACAAAAATGTATACCTTTTGGCTAAGGTTACAGTTTGTAGAAGGAACAAGCACAGTTAGTGAAGGAATACTATAATTTAGGAAAAACGAAAGATGCTCCTTTCAAAACAGGTTCTCTGCTTCAGTGTGACTCTATCAAGTTTTGTCTGCTCTTCTGGATCTGGTTTTTCCGTAACCAGGGATATGTAACCTTAACCTGACACTGAGGCTTGTACTTGGCCTTGGATCAATTCTGACCTAAGGTGACAGCGGGATTTAAGCAATTTTATCCATCACTGATTCTGAGTTTCAGAGTTTCAGGTCTTCTTCACTGCTGTCAGTCATTGCTTCTAGGAGTCCTAAATTCTGATACAGGTCCACTTTGCTGAGAGTCTGTGATCACAACATACTTCAACAGAACCCCGAATAAATCCTAATGAGATGTCTACCGCAGAGAGTGGACTCTGCAGAAATTGCAATGTCTTGAGTCAAATAATTAACTTGGCAAAGCCTTCACTGCTCTAAATGCTAGCAACATCTCTGAACAGCAGACAGCATTTTAGAGTGATACATCTGGAAAGTTGCAAGCACAAAAATACATCTGTTTCTGTTGCTATAGAAAGATAAACAGGACCAGACTCAAGACACTGTGGGAAAAAAGTTCTTGCCTTAGTCTGCTTACTGTTTACTGCCTTTCTGGAGGAAAAAAAGGTCACAGATGTGCCAAATGGTGAGCACAAACTGGTATACAGTGCAGTCATCTCAAATGTTTCCTGTGAAGAATAAAAACAAGACTGCATCAACATGACAGAAAAAATACTCAGCTGATTTTTTATTTATTTATATTTGCCTACATTATATCAAATCCAAAAACATCAAGAAAGTCACATTTAGCTTTGCATTCAGGCTCTTTGAGCCATTTTGTTTAAAAATGGGTTAATTGTCCTTTTTAATGTTAGTCTGGTTATAGATATTTTTAGGATTTTCTAGCTTTCTCATGATAAACTATATGAGGTTGATTAACAATAGATTTATCTAATGCTTTCTTACAGCATTTGATATTTTTAACCCACACGATATCTTGGAAGTAATTTGCTACTTGCTAATTGAAGAGGTATTTACTTTTATTTGCCTAAAAATGACTGGTCTGACTGTTTTTTTGACTGAATTAAGTGAAAGTTTTGATATGCTGAAGAAGTCAGAAGTGGCCAAATGATCTAGAAGAACAACATCATTTTTTCCTTATGGGGTCAAATTATGAGCTTCTTGTCTCCAAGTGATCTGTCAAATATTTTCAGCCAGAAGCCATCAGATAAATGGAGATACTGGTTCACACTGGACCTTTTTGGAAGAGAAAATGAACCTTCCTCACAGTTACCTCTGCTGGCTTCACATTGGCCAAGTCCAGATTGAGGATCTATTAGTCATGTCTGACAGGAAAGCACACCGTGTATCCTTGGTGTTCAGGGTGATGTATGGGCATCTGATAGGGTATTTGCTTCCCCTGACAAATCCAGCACCTACTTTCCAACCAGCATCGAATAACCAAGGATCTGTGGGTACAGGAGGAGGGGCTGTTATTCAAGCGCTGGATTTGTGTTAAATCTAGGATCAGTGGGACCTAATGAATCTGCCATTGGAGGCATGCCCCAGTGAGAGGCAGAACTGTTGGCTACCAAGGAAACCACGTGCTGTTCCCCTTGCCTGAACAGCAGGGCTTTCAGCAAATGCCTCATAAAACCCAGGGACAGCTAGAACTGGGGAGGTATGTGTGCTTGAAGGCCCTCCTGATCATTTTTCCCCCTTTTAAACTCCGTTCAGCATGTTGACCCCCTGCTTTTCCTTGCCATGGATTCAGAAGAGATGAAAGCCAGTGGGTTTTTCACCAGCAGGGAAAATAAATGAGGACTCAACTTAGAAAAAGGACAGCCTTTCTTAGGTTTTCTGGCACAGCTGTTGGGCATTCGGCATTAAATTGAAAGAGAGTATAAGCGATGCAGAAAATATGATCAAGATCACCCTAGGCAAGCAGGGATTCCTTTAAATGCATGGATAGCCTGGTATGAAAGATTTCACTAGGAGAGGAACACTGCTCAACTAGACCCAAATTGTCTGTCCTATGGCCCTGAACCTTTTCTTAATGTACATCCATGTATTTACTTATTTGTGGGAAATGCTGAAACCACAGAGTTCCTGTTTGCTCTGTTTCTTAGGCATAAAGTTATTCTGTGGTCAGAGACACCTAAGACCATTAGACACTCACACTACAGATCTGAAGAAGGGCTATTTACCCGAGCTTCCAGGAAAAATATTGACAAGGCAGTAAAAATACTTTCCTTGATTACTCAGCCTTGTATTTTAAACCTAAAATTACAGGAACTTTTCTCTTTCAGTCATTTATTTTTAGCTTCCCTATTTTTCTACCTTTTTGGGTTTTTGGGCTCACCTTTTAAAAATGGTGTATTTATACTGACTGCAAATCGAGGAATAGCAAACTGTTTAGAGTGTTGTCACTGTTTTCTTCTGACCAGTTTTCAAGCTACTTGGGGACAAGTGAATCTCAGCTTCTGGAGATAAACGGGAAGAGGAAAATTTGTTACACGGCTGAAAGAAACTTCAAAAAGTTATTTAGTGTTGATTTTCAGGAAACTCACCATATTAACCAATCCTTAGTTCCTTATCTTTGACCAACGATCAGAAATAGTTACGAATTTGAAAGGGAGAAATTGAGTTTGACTATCAACATCATACAGAGCGACCTCATTTGATTTCATTATGCTGTTCCAGAAACAAGAGATTCACACCATTGGTTCTTCCCTTACATCTTCACTCTATCAACTGTAACTCTACATGGAATTAGGCTATATATTTATTTGATTTTTTATTATTTGTCATTTTCACCATATTAGAAACTACAGGAACCAGGGGGCTTCTCTCTATATCCCTGACTTGTAGAAAAGGGCTGAGCACAGAGGAGGTGCTTAAAAATGCTTTTATTGTTGAATGAATACGTCAAAGTTTTGTCAGTTGACTGACATTTTAAAATTTGATCTAGTTATTTGTTTACAACAGCCAATGCTTATTTCTTTTGAATATCTCATCTACAAAGACTTCCTTTTTTTCCCTGAATGCAGAATATTGGATAGGACTTGTCACAATGTGAGAAAATTGCTCACAGAAACGATCAATGAGGCTGAGTCCTGCCTTCGAATTCCTCCTGAATAAACCTACATAATCTTCAAAGCGAATGAATGAATCATGCCTACACTGTCAGCTTCTGCTGAGCACTCTCAAGCGTTAGGTACTATTTTTACCACTTCTGCCTGGGGTCCGCTAAAGTGCTCCTGCTGCTTTGACCTGCCAGTTTGTATTTTATATAACATTGCCTACTTTATATCCTGCCGTAAAAATACATACCCTTCTGGCTGCACAGTCATTCAGAACACACAGTGGGCTTTGACTAAGATAAAAGAATATTTGGTCACCTGGCAGTGAAACACACAGTTGCCTCCTCCTGGAATGGATAACTGATACTCAAGAGAGAAAGATATCTAGTTGGATTAGGAAGAAAAGTGTTGCCACTTAGTTTTGGAAACCCTGAAGAAAAACTTGTGCAAAATGAGCCAATGCCTCATTAGCTATTAGGGATTTAGGCACATGGCGGATTACTCACCTAAAACTTGTTTTCTGGGTAACAGAATCCTATGTTTGGAAGAGGCCTGAGAGGCCAGACCACCTTCCTAACATTCAGCAAATTTTTGGCTTTCTCCTCTTACTGATAATCGTTTATGCTTGGAGAGTGCCAAACCCAGGCAACATAATTAGGAAAGTAAATCTACGGATGCAAGAATTTAATGCAAGCTTATAAACTCATTCCAATGATAGGTAGATGTCTGTGCCATCATCATTGTCAGGGATATCTGTCCAACTACTCTTATGCATAGTAGGCATGATAAGGACTTGACAATACTTAAATAGTAATGAGGAACATTTATGGGGCATTTAGGATATGACATATGCTTTTCAAAGTGTTCCAAAGCCTTCTCTGACTTCTTGCCATAATATCTAAGGTAGATGCTCTTATTATCATTCCCATTTATAACACTGGAAACAAAAATTCAAATAAGTTAATTTTGCTGCCATCACCAAGATTTGAAACCAAAGAGCTTTCTTCAGAACCCACCTAAGGACATTTCCAGTCCTGACAATGACTGAGAAGTTGTTTGTATGGCCTGTGAAGTACTTTACCAAAATGACTCATTTTCATTCAGCTTCTAAGATTTGGCTGCTTCTCTATTTTCAGATCCACAAATATTATAATTTCCACGAGAAACCTCAGAGGTCCCATTTCTGGCTCAGCAGAGGGTTAACACACACTCCACCCAAGAGTCTCCCAGTACTGGGCTTCATTCATTTTCCAAAATATAGCATTTTCTGTTTATTAGTCTACTCCACATCATTAAAGGAAACCCACACATCAGCAGTTAGCTGAACCCCAGCCAGGCAGTGTTGCAGTGACCTTGATCTCATCACCCCCTTGAGCTGTTGGACTTGATCAATTCACAGAAACCAAACTTCTGTAGTAGAGGCTTTTGACTAAAACAAATGAGGGTGTTTCAGCAGCCTGCTTTCACAAGGAATCAGCAGTTAGCTGAACCCTAGCGAGGCAGTGTTGCAGTGGCCTTGACCTCATCACCCCCTTGAGCTCTTGGACTTGATCAATTCACAGAAACCAAAGTTCTGTCGTAAAGGCTTCTGACTAAAACAAATGAGGGTGTTTCAGCAGCCTGCTTTCGCAAGGAACCAGCTGTTCTCTTCTGAAATGTCTCTTGACATTCATTCATCAAACATTAAAAATGAAAGTTTCCAGGAGAAAATGAGTGGAGTTTTTTGAGTTGCCGATTTATCTGACATGCAGATAAAAGTGGTATACGTCCTATGACTTGAGGAATGCTGAGGTAAGACTTGGCCCCAGTGCCTCTCCCTCATGCCTCTGCCTGCTGCCATTAGAGCTTCATGCCTTAGAGATATTTGCGTCTGCCCTGAAAATCAAAATGCAAACACAGGGGGCTTCTGTCAATCTCTAACATCCTTCTGTGATTCAGTTAATCCTTCGAGGAATTGGGCCATAGAATCAGTAAAGTTTAGTCTGGAGAGAGAAGGGGAGAAAGGAGAAGGCACACTTGGCTCAAAGGAACCAGACTGGTGGATGAGACCTAGGAGAAGCTGGCAAGTGGAGACTTGGGACAGTCAGCACCCCCGAGGAGGACACTTCACACCTGAAGGAAAGGAATCTTAATACCCTGGCTTTAGACCTCTCCTGGTAGGCTTCTTTCCCGGTCTCAGTCCCCACCATCCTCAGAGCTAAGTCTACTGGAGTTACGACCTCAAGCATATGAAAATGGAAAGGTGGCAGTGAAACTTTGTTAATTTAAAGAAAAGATAGGTAAAGGGGGTGTTCCCTTATGCTAGGAAAGAGAAGTGCTTATAATGTAGCAGATAGCAAGCACTTATTGTTATGGAATGGGTAGATGACCATTGTGGAACGATTAATGGAATAAAAATGAACTCTATCCATCTTCAAAAGACCCTCTCTTAATTTACATGAACTTTTATTTGTCTACATTTATTTACTGTGTTTTTTAGTATTCCTTGAAAAGAGAAAAGATTATCATCCAGCTAAGGGAATAGAAGGAAGTACCTCTTAGAGCCAGAAGAAAGGCCCATTGATCTCCAAAGTATTCCGCTATTTACAAAATCTGGACAAACGGGAACTCTTTGTCATGTGATTTGGTAATGGCATGGCTGACCTTGCCGAGCCAACAGTTTCACACACCAGGTGGTTTCCTGACTAATTGTGATAGAGGAGTTTTTGTTTGATATGTCTAACATACAACATACCTGGCCCATAGTGAATTTTTAATACTTGTGATTTGAATGAATCAATTCGTGGACAAATAAGTCCCTTATTTTGGGGCCTATATCTGTGGGGCTGACCGACCTATAACAGGTGGAAGAAATGAATGGCAGAGTGCTGGATATTGTTGGTAAAGATGTCCACCAACAATTCTTCCCATCTCCCAGCATGAATGACAAAGCTCCCATCAAGCGGTAGAGTCTGATGGGCTTATGACTTGGTGCTGACCAACTGAATGCAGTGAAAATGATTTTCTGGTGCCTCTGAGCTCAGATCTTGGGAAGACTTGCAACTTTTGTTTTCTTCCTTTTGGTATCTAGGTGTCACTGAAAAAAGCTTGGGTTAGACTTCCACATGTAAAAAGAGAGAAGCCCAGCCAGCTCTCAGCCATTCCAGCCACTCCAGCTGAGGTGCCAAATACATGAGTGTATTATCCTGGGTGTTTCAGGCCTAGCTAAGCTGCTAGCTGAGTACAGCCACATGGTTGACCCCAGTTGACACCTCATGGAAAAGGGCCCACCTGAGTCCAGCCAACCCACAGCATCGTGAGAAAGAGTAAATTATTGCTGTCTTAAACCCTACATCTAGAGGTAAATTATTAAGTAGTGATAAATAACTGAAACCCTTAGTAACCCAGACTCGCTAAGCTCAGAAGCACTTACTTCCCTATGGGGCAGGAGTCTTTAGTGATGCCTCTTGTGCTGTGTATATTTTGTCCCTGTTGCAATTTGTGTCTCCCCTGCAGATCGAATGACTGCATGTGTCACCAGGGATTGGGATAACTGTAAAGGCCTTATCACCTGGGATTTAGTTGAGTGGAATCCTGCAGTGGGAAGAGCAAAGAGAAAATATGCCCAAAGAGGCAGGAGTAATTTATAGCAGTAGAGTCTGACTAATAGTTGGCTGTATCAGCATCCTGACTTAACTGAACAAACTAGCCACAGACACTATTAAAAAACAAGGATATATGCATATTATTTTATGATTAAAAAGTGCTCTGGGCCAGGCACGGTGGCTCACGCCTGTAATCCCTGCACTTTGGAGGGCCAAGGCAAGTGGATCACCTGAGGTCAGGAGTTCAAGACCAGCCTGGCCAACATGGTGAAACCCCATCTCTAGTAAAAATACAAAAACTAGCCAGGTGTGGTGGCAGGCACCTGTAGTCCCAGCTACTTGGGAGGCTGAGGCAGGAGAATCGCTTGAACCTGGGAGGCGGAGGTTGCAGTGAGCCAAGATCATGCCATTGCATTCCAGCCTAGATGTCTGTCGAAAGCAAAACTTCATCTCAAAAAAAAAAAAAAAAAGTGCTTTGACGTGCCCTGCATCATTTCATGCTCATCTCAAGGCCTCTGATATACTTTTAAAAGATATCCAACTTTTATTGAGATGTATTACGTAAAATGAAATCGTCATACTTTAAGTGTATGAGTTAAAGACTTTCAACAAAATATATACACTCATGTAACTCCACCTGAGTTGAGATGTAGAACATTTTAATTTTTCCAGAAAGTTACGTCATATCTTCTTCATTCAATACTCTCCACCACCCAACCCAGGGAAGCATTGATTGAGTTTCTGTCACTATAAGACAGTCTTGCCTCTTTTAGATCTTCCTTCCTTCCTTCCTTCCTTTCTTCCTTCCTTCCTTCCTTCCTTCCTTCCTTCCTTCCTCCCTCCCTCCCTCCCTCCCTCTCTCTCTCTCTCTCTTTCTCTTTCTTTCTTTCTTTCTTTCTTTCTTTCTTTCTTTCTTTCTTTCTTTCTTTCTTTCTTTCTTTCTTTCTTTCTTTCTTTCATAAGGTCTCTCTATGTTGTCCAGGCTGGTCTCATACTCCTGGGCTCAAGCAATCCTCCTGCTCCAGCCTCCCAAAGTGCTGGGATTACAAGTGTGAGCCACTGTGCCTAGCTCTATTTTAGAATTTGATAATTTGCTCCCAGTTTCTTTTATCCAGTGTAATGAATGTAAGATTCATCCATGATGTTGTATGAGTCAGCCATTCTTTTGAGAAAGGGCTTCTTTCTCTGATTTTACTGAGATGGAAACTAAAACTCAAACAAGAGGTGGGCAGTTTGTCTGACGGTCTCAGCTCACAAGTAGACCCACTAGGCCTCCCACATTGATTTTATGCTTCCTAGATTACTTACCGTGATGCAGCTCTTGGTGCTGAACTGAAAGGAAGGGAGCATTCACTCTCACTTTGCCAAACATTAATCATATGATGGAGGCGTATGGAACACGAGGAAAGAGCGTATTCTGATCATCTGATGCAAGGATCACTCTATGGCTTACAGGATGAGTACCTGATATAGCCAAACTGATCTGAACCCTTTGCCTGGATATTTGAATAAAGAATAGGGTAAAACCTTTTCTGTTTTTAAAAGCTGTTAGCTATGATGCTTTGATGCTTAGGACTGGCCAGAAGGCATGTTTCTTGCCTTATGGAGGAAATTTAAATAAAGAAAGAGGTTGACATACAGAGAAAAGCAACCTAAAACACAGAAAATCCTCACTGTTTGAAACTCTGGTTGCATTTGTTTTTTGAGGGCTAGCAGCATTCTTGTCCTTCCAGTGAACTGGTTATTTAACCCTTCATTTGATAATGTGAGATGCTTCATTATCTATGAGTAAATTTCCTCTAAGTTAGTTTGAGTTAATTTTCTATCACTTGCCATCAAAAGACCCCTGAATAACACATTTCACTTAAAAGAATTTAACTGGAATTAGTCATTTGCATAATATTGCCACATCTTGTAAAAGATCCTCAGTTTTCTTAGTAACTCAAGTTAAATATGCTGCATCGGTATTGTGCCAGGAAGAATGAAAGCCGGGTATTTACCCTTTCAAATAATCTTTGTTTCCATTTGGCATATGCAGAGGTTGAAATATTAACAGTGCATCCCAGGAGAAAACCTAGCTCTGTAAGGCCTACAGGTGATAAAACGTATTATATAAATACACTGTGTTCAAGATCAGCAAATTGTATACATTTTGTTCCTGCTGGGAGCTACTCATTTTTATGGAAAATCTCCTGGCCCACTATAATAAATGTGAATAAAACTGCTGGGGAATACTTTAATTCTTCTCATATCAAATGCAGGTAGTGAATAATGTCTTATATATTTTAGATCCCATTTTTGGAAGTGGAAAACTCATATGCAGGAAAGACTGGAGGTAGTTCACTTCCCTTTAAATACAACAAATGCCACAAGCAAAAGTAAGGCCTTCATGTTTCATGCAAATAAAGTCCCCATTTTTTGAGGATCAGTTCCTACTTATGTTATCAGTGGTCCCAAAAGAACTATACAAGAAGCAGAAATTGACCCTTGGTTGAGTTTCTCTTTTTCTTCCTTTTGTTATTTCACTCTTGTTGATTTTAGTGTGTCCTTTGTTTTGCTGCTTTTTCTTCTGTCGTTGTTTCTCTGTTTTTTCTCATTTCCCCAGGGATTCTTGAGAGTAGAGTCCAGTCCTCCACCAGTCCTCCACTCCTCTTCATTATGCCCAATTGTGAACAAGAGGGAATGACCTTGTCACCTTTCCACAAGCAGAAGGAGCAGTCAAGGTTTCCAGTTTGGATCTCCATGCTCCAGCATGTCGAGATGCTCAGAGGGTGAATGAATGAGAAACAGAGGGTAAGTGAATTACCGATTTTGATTGTCTTCAAGATGTTAGCTCTTGCACACATGTAGCAATTCTTGATTGCTTAAGAGGTCCCTGGTGTGTTTTTGGCAAGTGAAGACCTTTACATGTGCCTGGCTCTGGGTCAAGTGACATGCAAAGTTCTGGGATTGCTTAAGTACTCATCTGCCTGTGTTTTCTTCCAATTCCTTAGAAAGAAAACTAAAAACAAAGATTAAGAAAGAAAAGAGGTGTTGACCCTGGTGACCAAAATAATTCCTTTTAGATAAATTCCAAGATAAACTTCAAGATTGAAACGATAAGACACTCCTCAATGGAGTACTTGCAGAGAATAAGAACTAACACAGGCTTTCTTTAAAATCAGATTAAAAACCAAAAGTCTGCAACCCTTGGAAATGTGTATGTATGTGTAGGTTTGGTTTCATCTTATGAGCTTAATAGTGATTATTAATGTGACTTTCAAATCTACCCAGGATGAGGTCCTAAGTGAAACATAATCCTGAATAGAGGCTGCTTTTAGTGGATGATATACTAATCCAATTAAGAAGGCACTTATGCATTAAAAGAAATAAACATAACTAGCTGAAAAAATTCAAAAATATAAAAAATTATTGAAATTGTTTTTCATATGTAAATGACCATGCTTCGTATTAGTTACATGTAGCCCAGATAACCAAGATAAGTATCTGAAATTCTAAATGGAGAGAGGAAAAAAAGGAGAACAGAAAGTATCTTGAGGATGCTAGGAAGCCACACCAATCTGCATCTCGGAGGATCCAAGCTTTTCTCTCTTGTCTAACAGGAACCATTCCTGTCTTTCGTTTTCTAAGGGTCTCCAAGAAACAGGTACATACCCCACTAGGAGCTGGAAAGCAGAACATGTATTGTTTTCTCTTGGCTTAGGGCATACTGTTCCCTTTGCTCTATAGAAAAAGTGGTTCCTCTTCTCCCTTGCCATAAGATCATATATGAAATATAGCAACGTGCTGTCAAACTCCAAATAAAAAAGGGGCAAGAACAGTTATGAAACTTGATGATAGTTTGAAGTGGGATAGTGGATGGACAGTCCTCAGAAGCTGTGAAAGAAACCTCTCTGTCCCCTCCCCTGGTTTAGACCTGGCCACCCTGTCATGTGATACATGCTCAGGATCTAGTCTTAGAATGAGATAGGATATTCCCATATAAAGTCAATAATCTGAAAAGTATATGAAGAAGGAGGGGATGAGAAAGGGGATGCTTAGGCCACCTGCTGCTTTGTGTAAACTAGCTTAATTGATATTTTTTTTCCACTAACACCATTGATATTGAAGAAATGGGGGTGTCATAGGGGGATTAGTTGCAAGTGTGAGACATAATTTTGATCATGGAGCCCTTCAAGATTGCATGACGTTAAGTGGCTGGTGAAAGGTCCAAATAGGGCTTTGGGCATATGCAGCTCAGGGACAAGAAAAGGCCAAGAAGATATAGAAAACATGGAGTAGGGTGAGAAATAAAAATACAAAGTGAAGTAGAAGAGCAGCTCAACAAGGGAGAGGAATAAGGATCCATTAAAATCTCAAAGTGCTCTCTCTCTCTTATCCCTATTGTAGATACTATAAAGTTGTTATTTGTTTCACATGGATTATTAAAAAAAAACTTTCCTATGATACTGAACACTTTAAGGGCTGGACCAGGCCTCGTGTTTTATGCTTTCTGTATTCTATCACCTCTCTCAACCCAGTACCAGGAGGAAGATCTGCACCCCATAAATACTCATTTTTTGAGGGCTTGATTAGAGATGGCTAGAAGACTAAGCTCAAAATGAAAAAGATGGAAGAACCAGTTTCTCCTTTGCTCTATTTTTTTCCCCCTAAGGGAATTTTTCTTCAATGACAATTTGCTGCTGGAGATGTTAAGAAAAAAAAGAAGGAGAGAAAGACAAAGAGGTAAAACTAATTCTCCTTCTCTAGTTCTCTGAGACTCCAAAATCTGTTGCCAGTGCAGCCAAGAAAATCATCAGCTTCTTAGGTAAAATGATTTCTCAGAGCCACTTTGGCCCTCACACTTGCTTTTGGACTCTACTTGTCTCTTGAACCTTTGCCATTGACAAAATCTTAAGCTCAGGACAGAACAAGGCGCCCATTGGACTAAGAACGAAACTCTGCCAAAAGGGAGACATTAGGCATAGGACACATGGGGCCACTATTTTCTTCACACTTGATGTTTAATAGGCCACGTGATATTGGTCTGAACTGTGATGGAAAAGAAGGTCTAGTTCAACATGATGAGGTTCTGAAAACATTGCTCTGATAAATGGTGAAAATTAAGTTTGACACTCGGAAGAATACTGAAGAATCAGATCTGGACAAATAAAAAACAGTAGAAGCTGCCCCTGCACCTGATAGTTATGTGAGACTTTCTCATCAGCCACCAAGAGGTTTATGGAGCAGCAAACTTTTCCTGGTGGTGGGGGCGGCAGACTGGAGGGCACCGTGTAAAGGTTTATGGGAGCCATAGAGAAAAATGGTGTTGGAATTTTTTTCTTTCTCCCTTTCTCCCCTCCATTGCCCCTTTTTGTTTAGCTTAGCTAGTTCTGAAGTCTGCCATAGAAAAGGCCTTGATTATCAAATGTAATATTCACATAAGATTTTGCTGTTCAGCCTCGCATTGGGGAATATACAGGGCTTCAGTGTTCCTTAATAAATTACCTCTTCGTGTAGCAATTAACCCCCTTCTGTGAAGGTTCAGTGTTTCCTTGGTCCCGTGCCAGTGCTAACAGCTATGGCTTAGCATTCTTTTTAATGGGCTGCATTTACTGCTGAGAGTGGGGAAACATAAAATATTAACACTTAAGCATCTTTTACACTTCTTTGAACGTGAGATTACGTTGAAAATATAACTGACTTTTCATTCTTAAACCTGATATTTGCTTAGAATTCCACTGGACCCATGAAAATGTTTCGGTAAGTGGTTTCTGTTGATTTATTAACTCCCATGAAAGCCTCATGGAAATCCCTTGCCACCAAATATTTAATATGTTTTATGCATGCTTACAAAAGTCTTGTTTACCAATTCTGGCTTTCCCACATTTTTAAGATAATAAATGATTTGGAGCGCAGCATGATGTACTCGTTTTTCTCCTTCCAAACCGTCTGTTGGGGAAAAGAGGACTCGAACTGATTGATATGTACAGGTAAAGTTGACTTGGTCTCTCCATTACAAATCTATTTGTTGTTATCTTCACTCAAGCGTGTGTGTGTGTGTGTGTTTTTGTTTTTTTGTATTACCTTTTCTGTATTACCTTTTGATGTGAAGATTTAATGAGATGAATAATGTGGAAATGTTTGTAATCTGTATATTATTTATTCTTCATTCTTTATATAGTAAATACATGTGTGTGTGTGTGTGTGTATATATATATATATATGGACATACAATACAGTTGGCTATCCACATCCATGAATTCAACCAACTGTAGATAAAAAAAAATTTGGAAAAGATAATAATACAACAATAAAACGTAATACAAATAAAAATATAGTTTAACTATTTACATAGAATTAACATTGCATTAGGTATTGTAAGAATTCTAGAGATGATTTAAAGTATATGGCAAGATGTGTGTATGTTACACACAAGTAGTATGCCATTTTATATAAGGGACTTGAACATCTGTGGATTTTGGTATTCATAGGGATCCTGGAACCAATCCCAGGTGGATTCTGAGGGATGACTGTACATATGTGTATATATATACTACATATACAATATACATGGTATATATGTCTACATAAACACTACATATATAAACACTGTACGTGTATATATATAGTATATGGACACAGTATTTATGCACACACATATAATAAGCACACTACATATACTATACAGAGAACAACAATTAAGTAACATACATATAAATGTCTATGTCTGTGTATGTACACATATGCAAACACACATATCTATTTATTTTAGTGTCTGCTTCGCAAAACTAGAGTAATAGAGGTGAAACTAATTTCAAGAGTTTATATGCATCCGTCTTATTGTTTCAGATGGTTAAAAATCTTAATTCATGGAGATTGATCTATTTTCTTCTTTGTTATATCGAGAGAAAGCTATTACATAGAAATAAACAATAACCACATGATAATTTCTCATAAACTAAATAAATTTAATTTTCTAATATTTGTTTCTTTTCTTTTGCCTTCTTTTTTATCTTTGCATTTCTGCAATAGAACTTACATATTTCATGGTCATTAAATATGTATAGATTGACTGGTGGTGAGCTTTATTCTGGTTCTTCTAAACATTATTTTGTGTACTAATATTGCCTCTGACGTGTCTTCTGATGTTTAGATAATCTGACAGTTTAGACAATTTGCCTTATAAATTAGTTTTATAATTGAACATAAGTTTCTTTCCTTGGAATCATTATTTAATACTGCTGAAAGTGAAAATGAAAACCATGTTGACTCCCTTCGTTTATAAAAATGAGATTCAAGTGTTGCTTAAATTTTAAATATATCTACTTTTTTTCTTGCTTACTATACTAGCACTCTTTTAGAGCTTTCTCCCTAAAATGGGATCATTTTAGCTCTCTAACACTGGGGCTGGCAAACCTTGGACTATGGCCCAAGTTCACCTCTGCCTGTTTTATACATAAAATTTTATTGGCGCACAACCACACCCATTCATTTATGCATTGTCTATGGTTGTGTTCATGCCACAACAGCAAAGTTAAATAATTGTGACAGAGACTCTATCACTCGCGATGCTGAAAATAGTTACTGTCTAGTCTTTAGAGGAAAGGTTTGCCAATATCTGCACAGAGATGGACATTTAGCAGCATTAGTGATGCTGTTATGAAAACAAGCCTTCATATCCTTGTTTAATATATTGTTAGGTATCTTAATAAACTCATCCATTTAGTAGTAAGTATATTAATTTAATGTCTATTAATAAATTATTATAATACATTTATCCACTGATAAATGCATCCAATTCAGGGACAGTTTCAATATACATTTGAATATTTCACATTATACATGTTTACATTTAATTGCTTGTGTCCAAGATAATTATCTTTTCTAGACCTGGAATCTGCCAAAAGTTTTTCAAAATCTGAGTTCTATTGCCTTTTTTTTGGGTTACAGAAATATTGTTTTACATGATAATTAAAATTCTGGCTTTGGGTGTCTGACAGGTCATGATGAAAAGCAAGATCTGCCACTGAATGACTGTTAGTACCTGCTAAGCGCCTAGAAAGGAATACATAAGCTTTGGTATGTCACTTGAAATCTCCAAGCCTTATTTTCTTCATTTATGAAATGGAGAGAATGAGAGTATCCATCTCACAGGTTTAATTTGATAATTAATTTAAATAAATGTATATTGTCTGGGCGCGGTGGCTCACGCCTGAAATCCCAGCACTTTGGGAGGCCAAGGTGGGTGGATTACTTGAGGTCAGGAGTTCGAGACCAGCCCAGCCAAAATCGTGAAACACAGAAATTAGCCAGGCATGGTGGCGGGAGCCTGTAACTCAGCTATTTGGGAGTCTGAAGCAGGAGAACCGCTTGAACCCAGGGGGCAGAGGTTCAAGTGAGCCAAGATAGTGTCACTGCACTCCAGCCTGGGTGACAGAGTGAGACACTGTCTCAAAAATAAATACATAAATAAATAATAAAAATGATATAATGATGTTCACAGATTAAGGCCAGAGCACATGCCATATGCCCCATACATAATTAGTGTGTTTTTCTATGATAAACGAAGTAAATGTACAATAAAAAATAATTACAATAACATTGTAGTTGTCTCTATTCTTCACCTAACGTATTCCATATAGTCCATAGTCTTATTCCAAACTCAGTGGCCTTGGCTGCTTCTTTCACTCATAAAGCTCAGCAGTTCATTCTGAGCCATAATGACATGATGTGAGGCAAAACAGAGTGCCTAGTTTATTTATGTTTCTTAATTACTCTCCCTCATTCAGTCTCGCTGTCTCCAAGCACAATTAAAATGCTATGTGCTTCTCTAACATGCCAAACAATTCTTGGTCCCCAACCACACTGGAATCTCAAACTGATGAAATGATTACGGGAGAGGAAAATCTCAGAGGTGCCCCATGGTGGTATCAAGAATGCTCACATTCATGTGGACACATGGGAATTCGAATGGTGCGATCCACATTCTGACAATGCTGTGTAGCTGAAACACCGTCAGGGCAGATTCTTATTCATCTGGCAGTTTTTGGTGTTTATACTATGCTGGCATTTTTATCTTTTACATAGTTGTTGTAGTATCTGAAACTCTATCATTAGAGAGCCATTTCTCTGAGGATAGTCTTCTCTCTACAAAATAAGCAAGTGCTTTTTTTGTGGCAGAACTTTTTCCCAGGTAAAAAATAATTTCTCCTTCCACTAAAGTTGCCGCATTTTACTTTACTTGCTTTTTCTTTTCTTTTTTTTTTTCTTTTTTTTTTTTTGAGACGGAGTCTCGCTCTGTCGCCCGGGCTGGAGTGCAGTGGCGCGATCTCAGCTCACTGCAAGCTCCGCGTCCTGGGTTTACGCCATTCTCCTGCCTCAGCCTCCCGAGTAGCTGGGACTACAGGCGCCCGCCACCGCGCCCGGTTAGTTTTCTGTATTTTTTAGTAGAGACGGGGTTTCATTGTGTTAGCCTGGATGGTCTCGATCTTCTGACCTCGTGATCCGCCCGTCTCGGCCTCCCAAAGTGCTGGGATTACAGGCTTGAGCCACCGCGCCTGGCCCTTTACTTGCTTTTTCATAGTATGCATTATATACTACCTTATAGTCATGTGCTGATTAATCTGAATAATTTCCCCATCCAGTCTCCATACTTCTTAAGAGACCTGGGTATGAACTACACATGCCTAACTGTCAGTGTGGTCCAGACACTACCTGCACATAGGCATTTTTCAGCAACTGTTACCAAGATAAAAACTGTTTATTTCCACAAGACCTGATCTCTGAAAAAAAATTTGCTCTAGAAGAATTCTAATACCAGTTAATGAAAGTTATACTATATTGATCAAATAATCCCTTCTGCCATGGATTGAATGTGATATCCCCCTCAAATTCATATGGTGGAACCCTATCCCTCAATGGGATGATATTTGGAGGTGGGGCCTTTGGGAGGTAATTAAGGTGAGATAAAGTCATGAGGGTGGGGCCTGCATGATGGGACTAATGCTTTTATGAAAAAAGGAAGAGATCTGAGATCTTGCTTTCTCTGTCATGGAAGGACACAGCGAGGAGACATCTGTCTGCAAACCAAAAAACAAACCCTTACCTGGAACCAAATGGCAGGCACTTTGATCTTGGACTTCCCAGTTTCTAAACTGTGAGAAATAATTTTTTATTTGTTTAAGCTGCTCAGTTTATTGTATTTTTGTTACAGCAGCCTAAACAGATGAAGACACCATCTTCTGAATATTTACTTTCCACAAATACTGTTGGGTGGCTAGCCCTGTGCCCATGCCTGGCCCTCTTCTCCTTTGCCCATTTGCACTTTTAGATCTGCCAAATTATTGCTTGCCTTTGCAGCATTCCTCGAAGCTACGTGTAGCCATGTGACACAGATCTGGGCAATAGAATATAAGCGGAATCTGCTGGGACTTCTGAGGAAGCCTTCAATTTCCTCACAAAAGGGATAGATGTCCCTAGCACCAGGCTTCCGCCTTCATTTCTGACTTGAACAGGGACCTGATTCCTGGCCCTCTGTTCCATCTTGTAGGGAGATGGCACTCTTCGGTGTTATGAATGGCGAATGGCTTACAAACTTTGTTCTGTCTGCCTCTTTCTTGACACGTTCCAATCTTGTAATGTAATTTCCATTAACTCATCTATATTAGTGGGTCCTAATAGAAATAGGTTACCTCAGCCTCAAGAGAAATAAAGCTGGCAGGTAAGGTTTGTGGCACTCTGAAAATTACCCTGAGATATATGTGAACTTATATGGGACTTGGAGAATTTGTTTGGGGCCCTGCCTTTTGACATACTTCTGTTAGCATAAAAAATTTAGCATCTAATATCCTAAGGACAAAAAAGTCCATATACTAGGATTTTTAAAATTTCATTTTTTAATTGTGATGTACATATGCATAAAATAAATTTCACCATTTTAACCATAAAAAAGTGGTGCATGGACAGAGGAGCATGGTTCCTTGACAACACTGTTGAGCTCCTTAACTCACTTTAGTAACTAGGTACCCCAAACTTCATGTGAAATCATACAATGAACCTCCCCCCCCTTTTTTTTAACATCGTTTAAGTTGTATTTAACGCTGCTTGAAAACCAAATGTAGTCTTAACTATTGAACAGATGATAACAAATTCAACAGGATTCTACTAAAACACTTAGGAGATGCGACTGGAACTCATACCCTAATCTAACTATTGTGCATAAAGAGTAAGCAAAATAAATAGCACAGTATTTAAGAACAGGGGTTTAGTTTTGATCACCAGCCCCACCTAACCCACTAATTCACTTACCTAAGCTATTTTCTCTTCCTGAAGTTCAACTTCTGTATTTGTAAAATGGACAGGATTATGTAATAAAAAAAATAAGAATTAAATGAGAAAAATGCATAGAAAACATCATTTGGCACATAGTAAGTATGCAATAAAGATTAGCTTTTTAATATTTATAATTTTATAGTATAAAGTCATGCTAACGGACTTAATTTATGAAATCTGTTATGTTTTATTGAGGTTCTACTGTACGAATTCACAACAGTTCAAACTTTTAGATGCTATACTGTCCTGCCTTGATCTGACACCCATAAATCAACTCAATTTTATTTACCATTTCTTTCAAAAGTGACATGAAATGATACTAGTTTTATGTTTATTATGCTATTATTATGATTTTATTTCTAGCACAATTCCAGTTTATCACAGTTCAATTAGTTCAAAACCAAAAATTCATTACAGTGAGGTTTATTAGAATTAATTGCCATTACTATTAATGTCAAATGCCAAAGTGAATTTGAATTGCCCCACCCATTCACACGAATGCTGGTTACTTCTCTTGCCCACTCAATGTTCCAAGTTTTTATTTGTTCATTTTAAGATTAAGAAAAAACCCTTAATAGGTTTCTTTTCTTTCTTTCTTTCTTTCTTTCTTTCTTTCTTTCTTTCTTTCTTTCTTTCTTTCTTTCTTTC